>NC_133659.1:47096214-47178574 GCF_037893015.1 Macrotis lagotis | reverse complement strand
ACCTTAAAAGAACAGACTTTTCTGTTCAGGGTACCAGAAAATTAGTGGGAACTGTAATGCAGCATATCTGGTTTTCAGGTAATAGGACTAAAGAATATCCTTTCTCCTCTCTTCTCTCTCTCTCTCTCTCTCTCTCTCTCTCTCTCTCTCTCTCTCTCTCTCTCTCTCTCTCTCTCTCTCTCTCTCTCTCTCTCTCTCTCTCTCTCTCTCTCTCTCTCTCCCACTCATATTTATATATTTATCTCTGTCTCTGTATATCTATATAGACAAGTATAGATCTAAATAAATCATAGAGTTTAACTATATATATCTATAAACCATAAAGTAATAGAGGATGAGGGAGCATTAACAATTGAGTGTAAGAAATGAAATCATTCCAGACATTGAAGACAACTTATATAAAGTTGCAGACATAAGAAATGGAGTGTCTTTTATAAACAACAGAAAGTAGGCTAAGAGTAATGAAAAGGGCAATGATATAAAATCAGAATAAAGTAGAGATTCTTAACTTGGGTTCTATGCCTTTTTAATTTGAAATATTTTGATTTAATATTAACAATTTTCCTTTATAATACTCAGCATTTTATTTTATTAATTTTAAAAAAAATTCTAAGAAATGGTCCACAGAGTCCACTGGATTGTCAACGGCCTCATGCACCCCCCTCCCCACATTGACACACACATTAACAATCCTTCATGGAAAATATTCATGTTAGCTGAATTGTTGAAAATATTTAAATGGAAAATAGGAATTTGTATCTGATTCAGGAAGCCATAGGGAACCACTGATGTTTTATGAGCAACTACTACTAATGAGGCTCCTATGTGAATATGACCATTGGAGAAATTTGAGAAAAAAAATCTGAAAGTAGAAAAATGTTACACATACCTAACATTTACTAGCCTACTCCACTTCTGATTTTACTCTAACAAAGAAGATAGAGTCCAAAGACTCATAATAACCTTCATTATCTCCACAGTTCTTCTGTTACATCTGACCATACATCAGAGAATAAGCTGAATACTGAAAATGTGCTGTCCAGTACTGTGAGTTGCCCAGTTTGTGGGCATGGCTTTCCTGTATATCTTTCCCCTAATGCATTGCAGGAAGTTAAAGGTATCTCATTGGGAGGGGAAAGTTAAGCTTACTTTTATAGTTATAGCTGCTCTACAGAAATTCAGAGAAAATAAATGAGGAAAAATATTTTCAAGTCAAAATACCAAATGGGAGAAAAGAAAACACATGGAAAAATTATTGTGATGTAACTATGGCTGCAGCTTACAATTAAAATGAGGAAAAGGGGGGCGACTCAGTTGCGCAGTGGATAGAGCACTGGCCCTGGAGTCAGGAGCATGTGAGTTCAAATCTGGCCTCAGACACTTATTAATTACCTAGTTGTGTGGCCTTGGGAAAGCCATTTAACCCCATCTGTCTTGCAAAAAACCTAAAAATAATGAGGAAAAGGAAGAAACAGTCAGTTATATGTGAACATCACAGCAAGAAACCATTGTCATCTACAAT
This sequence comes from Macrotis lagotis, assembly GCF_037893015.1. Classification (NCBI taxonomy): domain Eukaryota; kingdom Metazoa; phylum Chordata; class Mammalia; order Peramelemorphia; family Peramelidae; genus Macrotis; species Macrotis lagotis. The sequence continues at coordinate 47,177,052 of NC_133659.1, read as the reverse complement.
ATTCCGGACATTTTAGTCTCCAGATTTGAAAATGTAGAAGCAGTTTTCTAGACTGGAAAAGCTAAAGGATGCAAGGAGAAGAGGTCTGTTGGGTATTTAAAATGTTTGATAATCATCAATTGTAAATGGGGAAAAAACTTTAGGTAGTACAAGTTCCCCCATCTCTGGGTTTAAATTTGTTTAGTACAGCAAGAATCTTGGGAATTGAAGAATAAAGGGACTATGTCACAGGTGCAGGTACCAGAGATTAATGCTTGTGAACACCATTTATGGTGCCAGAAAATATATTAATTGAGAAAAATCTGGTCCCAGGTAATTGTAATTTAGATTCCCCTTGCAAATGCCCATCAAGAGATTTGAACTTCTTCATGGAAGTCCAGAGATTCCAATGCCATTTAATCTAAGAGAGGTCAAGCCTATGACAACTGAACAATGAAGATACTTATACTTTTGGCATTTCATCCAGTTTAATATTGACAGTAAATATCATGCAATTGTGGTTTGAATTTGTATATATTGACACCTTCTGGCTCCAGAGTGTAAAAAAGCTCCAAAGAAAGGCCTCTTACATGTTGGATGGCATCTCTATGACTTATGGGAGCTTTGAGACAGTTAAGAGTTGCTTGAAAGATGGTACTACTATTTATCCAGTTCAGACAATTATCTCAACAATAATCTTCCCTGTACCATGAACATGTAAATAGATTTTCCAAATAATTTCCAAACATCTGGCACTTTGGAGTCATTCCACTCTACCAGAAGAATTTACTTTTTTAAAGTATTTATTTATCATTTTATTCTTTAACCTATCCCAATTAATTTCTCTTATGTTGTATGTCTTAAACCAGTTTTTTTTTTGTGGTAGGAAAGAATTGGAAAACAAGAGAATGTCCATCAATTGGAGAATGACTGAACAAACAGTGGCACATCATTCTAGAGTAATACTATTACTGTATAAGACAAAACAAGAAAGATGATATCAGAAAAAATCTGGGAAGACATCATCAAAACTGCCTGGTACTGGTTAAGAAACAGAATACTGGATCAGTGGATTAAGATAGGTGCAGAAGAAACAGTAGTAAATAACTACAGTAATTTACTGTTTAACAAACCCAAAGACATTAGCCTCTGTGATAAGAACTCATTATTTGACAAAAATTGTTGGGTAAACTGGAAAATAGCATGGCAAAAACTAGGCATAGACCCACATATCACATCCTATACCTAAATAAGTTCAAAATGGGTACAGGATTTAGACAAAGGGTGACACCATAGATAAATTAATAGACCAAGAATACTGTATTTATCTGATCCATGGAAAAAGGATAAATTTTTGAGCAATCAAGAAATAAAGTACATTGTAAACTGCAAAATGAAAGATTTTGACTGTACTAAATTAAAAAAAAGTTTTTGTACTCATAAAATAGATGCTGCCAAAATTAGAAGGAAATCAGAAATCTGGGAAACAATCTTCACAATTGTGAGCTCTGATAAAGGTCTCATTTCAAAAATATAGAGAGAATTACTTCAGAGTTATAAGATTGCAAGTCATTCCCCAGTTTCTAAATAGTCAAAGGATATGAACAGGTACTTTTCAAATGAAGAAATTAAGTCTGGATATAAGCATGTGGGAAAATGCTCCCAATCATTATTATTTTTTTTTAGGTTTTTGTAAGGCAAACGGGGTTAAAGTGGCTTGCCTAAGGCCACACAGCTAGGTAATTATTAAGTGTCTGAGATCAGATTTGAACCCAGGTACTCCTGACTCCAGGGCTGGTGCTTTATCCATTACACTACATAGAAAAATGCAAATCAAAAGCTTAGAAGTATCACTGTACATCCATCAGATTGGCTAAAAATTACAAAAAGGGAAAATGATCAATGTTGGAGAGGTAATGGGATGATTAGGACATTGATGCATTGCCGATGGAATTATGAACAGATTCAAGCTTTCTGGAGAGCAATATGGAACTATGCCCAAAGAGCAATAAAACTATTCATTCCCTTTGACCCAGAAATTCCAATTCCAGGCCTATAGCCAGAAGAAATGATAAAAAAAATGGGAAAAGTTCCACATAATCCAAATATTCATAGCAGCTCTTTTTTGCAGTGGCAAAGAATTTGAAATTGGGGGTATGCCCATCAATTGGATAATGGCTAAATGAGGTATGGTACATGAATACTATGAAATATTATTTTCTATAAGAAACCCTAAATGTTCTTTCTCTAGAGAAGAATGGAATGAATTGCAGGATCCGATGCTGATTTAAGGGAGTACAATCAAGAGAGTAATGTACATATTAACAATAATATAGTGAGATGATCAGCCTTGATGGAAGCAGATCCTCTCAGCAGTTCAGAGAGCTAAGCCAACCTTATTAGACTGGCTATGGACAATGCTATCCCTATCCAGAGGAAGAAAAACAAAACAAAACAAAAAATCCTTCAGAATCTGAGAAACACTACATTCACTTTCTACAAAATATTTTCTGTGTTTCTTTTCCTAAATCCTAATTGCTCATACCAAAAATGCCTAATCTATAGACACATTTAACACAAATATCTATGTACAATATTACCCTGACTGCTTGCCCACTGATGGGAGAGAAATGGGAAAGGAGTATGGAAGAAAATTTCATAACTTAGAAATATGCATAGGCATATGGATGAATGTTTAAAAGACTTTCATTACATATATATGGAAAAATAAAACATCAACAAAAGAACTAAACAATAAATAAAAATACAAAAAATATGGGAAGATTGAAATGAACTGAAGGAAAGTGAAGTGCAGATAACAGGAGAACATCGTACATAGCAACAGTAATACTGTAGGGATGATCATCTGTGAAATACTGTTCCTCTGAACAATACAATTCAATATGACCCATAATGAAAAAAATATTATCTATCTCCAGGAAAAGAACTCTTGAAGCAGACTTTGCAAACTTCATTTTTCTTGTTTGTTTTAAAATTGTGATTGTTTTCTTTTTTCAGCAATTCTGATATGGAAATATGATTATTGTTATTTCATATATTTAATTGATATGTTTATTTACCTTCTCAAGAAGGAGAGATGGGGGAAGAAGAGAATTTAGAGCAAGTATTACATGTAATTGGGAACTATTCAGTGAAAAACATATTTGTGTACACACATATATGTATATATTTATATATGTTTATACATACACACATCCATCCACATATGGAAATGTATTCATCTTTATATAGCTAATAATGAGCATTCCATCCTTAACCTCTGCCTCACAAATATATGCACAAAAATGTCACTCCCTTTTTTCTTTATTAAAAGAAAATGGGAAGTATATATTTTCTAATCATTTCTGCAGGGTAAAGATTATTTATTCTAATTCATCAAAGTTCAACTGCTTTTTAATGTTATTCTCATTTGCTATTTCAGTCAGTGTTTGTTATCTTAATTCTGCTTACTTTATTCTACATTAATTAGGGTCATAGGAACATAGATTTAGAGCTGAAAGTATCTTATCATATTACACTGAATATCTCTCTCTCTCTCTCTCTATCTATCTATCTATCTATCTATCTATCTATCTATCTATCTCTATCTCTTTAGTTTTTTTGCAAGGCAAATGGAGTTAAGTGGCTTGCCCAAGGCCACACAGCTAGGTAATTATTAAGTGTCTGAGACCAGATTTGAACCCAGGTACTCCTGACTCCAGGGCTGGTGCTTTATTCACAGTGCCACCTAGCCTCCCCTTCACCGAATCTCTTAACTTGAATTATTTTTCTTTCATTGCAATAATGTTCCATTATGATGATACTTTAAAATTTGCTTAACTATTCCACAGTTGACAGGTGTCCATTTAAATTTTATACATTAAATCCTATGTTTCTTTTAAAATAATTTTAGATTTGCTTGTAATTTTTCATTTTATTTTTCCAATTACATGCAGTTTTAAATATTCATCCTTTTAAAAGCTTTTGAGATCCATGTTTTTCACCTTCCTTTCTTCCCTACTCCTTCCCAATGACAGCAAACAATCTGATATAGCTTGTAAATGTAGAATCATGTTTAAAGTGTTTTCATATTAATCATGTTGTGAAACAAAACTCAGAACTAAAGTGAGAAAAATCAGGAGAAAAAGAAAAAAACAAGTTTCAAAAACTGAATAGAATATGCCTTGTTCTGCATTTAAATTGCACAGTTTTTCCCTCTGGATGTGGATGGCATTTCCAGCACATATATTTTAGAATTGTGCTTGATCTCTGGACTGCTGGAAGAAGCTAAGTCCATCATAGTTGATCATGACACAATGTTGCTAATAATTTCAAATGAATAAATTAAAGTTGCATATAATTATATGAGATTGTCTTTCATTTTTACACCATAGTTGTTTTCCTTAAATACGTCTCCCCAAAATTCTTCCTTAAAACAATAACAAACTATTTAAGCAAACTGAAATAATTCTCCAACCTTGTCTGACACTGTAGATGACTTTCTTTGGCTCTCTACTCAAAGTGGAAAGCTGTATTTCCTTATGTTTCTTGTAGGAGATATGTGGTTTATTTCACTCATTTAAATTCAGTAATATTTTTGTGTGAATATCGTTTATTGTGGTCATTGATTATATTGTACTTTTACTTCTGATTTGATTTCTTGATTCTGCATCAGTTCATACAAACCAACCCATGCTTGTTTGTTTGTTTCTGTACTGTATTACTTTATATTTTCTATATCATAGTATTCTATTAAATACAAATATACCAATTTGTCCAACAATTCCTGAACTGATGGATGGGTATCCATCTTCCTCCACTTTTTGCTACAACAAAGAGTGCCTCTATATATCCTCTTACCAGAAAAAAATGAAAGAAACTTAATAGGGCTTTGTGAATTGATAGGGAAAAAGAGAAGAGTAACTTGACAAGAGGACACTAATATTTTTATTTGGATGATTTGATTAATTGGAGAATTTCATGAGAGCCAATTTAAACAGTGAAATTTCATTACAAAGAACATTATTGCCACCAAAATATTAATAAAATAAGTTCTAACAATGACCTATAATGATAATGTCTGAAAGATCTCATTAACCAAAATTCCCTACTATGACTAAAACCATTACACCAATTTTCCCCATCCTTTTCCATTTGAAAGCAATTCTTACAAACAAATTAAAAATAAATTAAGCTTAAGAGGCTGATTAAAAAAAACTCATTCATTTCTGAGCTGTGGTCAGGATAGATCCAATGAGAAATTTCTTCAATTGATCTGTAAACTGAAGACGGTTTCTCGAAAATACATTAAAATACCCACAATGAATTTCTACTTTAGATCTGACCAACCTGAAGAGGCAGAATTTCCTTCTTTGATTCTTCACTATTATTGGTGCTTCTGTCCTAGTATTTTCTTTTAAATCTTTTCATACTTCCCTTTTCTGCTGGAGCTTTTGCTGTTCTTTTTAAGTACCAGTTATGATGATGGGATCATAAATCTAGAACTGGAAGGAACTTCAGTCATCAACTAGTCCAAACTTTACCCTTAGGATCTAAGATGTATTGGCAATTTTCCCTGATGATTTCTTGAAAAAGAATATCTAGGTTTTTTTTTTTTTCAAATCATGGTTTCAGTTAATCCAATAATTTTTAAAATGTCTCTTCTGGTTCTATTTTTCCAGGCTAGTCTTGACACTATTTTACATTGTCTTTGATTTTTTTTTTCATTCCTTTGGTTTTGTTTCATTGTTTCTTTATTTCTCATAAAGTTTTCCAAATTTAACTTTTAATAAATTATATTCTTCAGTGAGATTTTGTATTTCCTTTTTTATATTTATTTGTTTTTTCATCTATATGCATGAACCTCCTCCTTACATTTGGGCAATCCTACTCTTTAAGGAGTTCTTAAGTTATTTTTTGTGACTTTTTAGAATTGATCAATTCTGCTTTTAAGGCATTCTTTGCCTCATTAGTTTTTTTTATACCTCTTTTACCCTTTGCCCTACTCAGTTTTTTATAGTTTAATTTTTTCAGTATTTTTGTGTCTCTTTTTACCAAGCTCTTGTCTTTTTTCCTCTCCATGATTTTCTTATATTCTCTTTCCAATTTTTCTTTTACTTCTTTTGATTTTTAGAATCATTTTTGAGCTCTTCTATGACCAGAGACCAATTCATATGTTTTTTCAGGCTATGGATAATGTATTGACTTTGTATTCTTCATCTGAGTGTGTGTTTTGGTCTTCCATGTCACTATATAAACTTTATATGGTCAGATTATTTTTTTTTCTGTTGCTTGCTCATTTTCACAGCCTATTGCTTGAATTTTAACTCTTTGCAAAAGTAGGGCTCTCCTTCCAAGGTGAAAGGCACAGAAGCTTCAGAGGTTTTGGGCAGCTGTTTTCAGAGATACTTCTAAGGAAGATTTTATAAGTTTTATGTAAGTTTTTAGTTCTTTCAAGATGATATGATCTAAGGAGACATGGTTTTATTGCTCTCCTGGTCGGTGCTATAGTCTGTGAGTGACCACAAGCACTTTTTTTTCTGCCCTGAATCTATGAGGAGAGTTCCTGCTCCCCTGTGGCCCCAAGCTCTGATGGACTGGTGTTACTCTTTACCCTGCATCTAGATCCAGGACTGTGACCTTATTCTGACTATGGGCAAGGCAACAGAGTCCTGCCTTAGTACCAGCAAAAAAGACCCCTGTATCTCCTTCTGGTCAGTAAATCAAACCTCTTATGTTTGTAGGAAGAAGCTGCTGACACTACTACTGATTCAGTGGCTTGAAAGAACTGTTCCTTGTTTGTTGGGACCCTGTCTGCACTGATATAGCCTATGCTGGTCTGTGTTCCACTTTCACCCTGGAGCAACAGATTTTCCTGTCTATCTTCTAAGTCTTATGCAACTGGAAAATTGTTTCACTCCATGTTTTGTCAGTTTTGCGTCACCAGAATTTGTTTCGAGGCATGGTATAAAGACATTCACAAAAGTTTGTAGGGAGAGTTCTTGACTGTACCTCCATGAGAGACAACTTTATCCAATGGAAAGAATACTGAGATTAGTGTCAGAAAGAATGGGTTTGAATTCCAGTTTTAGTCATTTCATCCCTAGGCGACCTTTATCAAGCTAATTCTATCTACCTCAATTTCATCTCTTATAATATGAGAGTCAAATAAAATGACTACCTCAGGTCCATCTTTTTTTCTAAATCTATACTCCTTTTCTCTTTTTTTCTTTTTTTTAAGGTTTTTGCTAGGCAATGGGGTTAAATGGCTTGCCCAAGGCCACACAGCTAGGTAATTTTAAGTATCTGTGGCCGGATTTGAACTCAGGTACTCCTGACTCCAGGGCCAGTGCTCTATCCATTATGCAACCTAGCCATCCCCCCCTTATGATCCTTTTCTCAAAAAAAAATTTTCACTTCTATTCAACTCATGATGATGATGTCAGTGCCAAAGAAAATCATTACATCAAGGAGTGGAAGGAAAACTGATTCTTTATATATATTTGTTTAAGTGTTCTATACCCCATTGCAAGTTCTTTGAGAGCAGGCACTGTATTTAACCTTTTTTTTGTATCCCCACCATTCAGGAGAGTTCCTGGCACACAGTAGGTGTTTAATACATATTTATTGATTTAATACATATTTAATTGACAGTAATCAGAGGACCAGTTTTCAAATCCTTCCACAAACTTAGTCATATCACAATCTCATAGGACTTTACTTTCCTCACAAAACATAGGAGATGAAATAAATGGCTTCTGAAATTCATTCTGGTTCTAAATCTATGGTTGTACAATAAAGAGATGAAATAAAAAGTAGAACTCAAATACACTAACCTCTAGAAAATTTAAAAAATAACTAAAGAAAATAAAAATAAAATAAAATAAAATAATGCAAAGTAAAGAAAAGAAAAAAAAATTAGGGGAAAGTGTCTAGCAATTTGAGAGAAAATGACTTTAGACCTACATCACATATTATATAATCACTTAATTCCTAATTGGTGATGAATTAAACTAGATAGATAGATAGATAGATAGATAGATAGATAGATAGATAGTTTGTACACATAGATGTCTCTATATATGCAACACTATATCTATATTTCTGTATCTATACATGTTTCCCTATCTCTATCTATCTATGTTAGATGGTTTGAAAATAGGGCAGAGAATTTGCAGCTTTGAAATAAATAAGCCAACATATTAGTTAAATTGCATGTCTTGGAGGCAAAAAAAAAAATGAGGTCACCTAATGCATACTTCAGATATTTACTAGCAATCTGACCTTAAAGCAAGTTACTATACTGTTCTCAGACTCATTTTTCCCATCTGTAAAATAGGAATAAGAACAGATCAGATCTAAAAGCTTTCATGAAGATTAATGGAAACAATGTATATAAAGGGATTAAGAAATAAGAAAGAGTCATCTAAATGTAAACTTTTAATAATTAAGATACTTGGGACTAGAGCTTTACCCTTTTGAATATGGTAATGATTAATTTAACAGAGGAACCTTGGGCAAGCAATTAAACTTTCCTGGGTCTCAGTTTCTTTATCTTTTAAATGAAGCAGTTGTACTAGGTCTCTTCACACTTTATCATTATGATCCTATAATTGTAGATACTGGGTCAAGAGTCTTGGTATTAGTTACAAAATTTATATCCCTGGTTTAGGTAGTCTTTAGGTATTTTTTCTTGTCTCAGACAGTAGAGGCATTCAAAAAATAAGCCATCTCCATACATACCAAATGACTGCCATTTGTTTCACCTCTACCTGGGTCATCAGCTGTATGGATATTTATCCAGATAATTTGGTGAGAAAGGAAAGAAGCAGTTATTTTAGGAAGTCTTTAATTGCAATGCCCCAATGGGTTGGGAGAACCAATTTTCCAGGTTTTAGGATGGTGAATTCAACATAAAAGGGGAAGAGTAGTTATATGTATTTTAAAAAAAAAGGAAATAACAGTATCAGTCCCCCCCGTTTCTCTTTATATATGTATGTATATATATATATATATATATATATATATATATATATATATATATACATACATGGTATATATATGTATATATAAACTATTTGGGAAAATGTTTATAAAGCATCATAGAAAGCAATGAGTAGCTTGAGCCAGAGTAGAAAAGTAAGGTTAATCCAGAAAATGACAGGCACTGAACACGTAAATATGAACTCTATTCTGAAAGTAATGAAAAGATTTCTGAGTAAAGGCATTATATATTGAAAGTGGAATTTTCAAATATCTATTGGCAATCTGAAGGATTAATTGAAAGTGAAAGTAGACTCAGAAAAAAGGACCATGAAAGAGTAAATTTCAATAAGCTGAACAGTAGGTGCATCTTAGACACTCTGAGAGGGTGAGAGAAGCATTAATTGGAAGTCAGATTTGAAATTTTGGCCAATTGATTCCTGTTCATCAGTTCTTGACTTCTACTACATAGAATGATAAATCTAGATGAGGAATGGAATTTAGAGGAATTGAAACCCTAGTCACTCAATTTCTTGTGAGAAAAGCTAAGGACTAGTAAGGATGTTGCCTTTCCCAAGGTCATACAGGTAGTAAGCATCAGAAATAATAATAAATAGCATTTATATAGCACTTTAATGTTTGCAAAGCCCTTTTTTATTTTTTATTTTTTTATTTAATATTTATTCTCATTTTGTACAAATAATGTTTGTTTCATACATTAATAAAATATTCTTGTTTAAGAGTAAACAAAATACCCCCTGCCCCCAAAACATATAGACTTGCTTGAGCAATAAAGTAAAGGGGAGAGAAAAAAAATTTAAATTAAAATTAAAAAAAATAATGGTAATAATTGTAGGTATGGCCAGGTTGCTCAATGGATGGAGCACCAGCCCTGGGTCCAGGAGCCCCCGAGCCCTTATCTGGCCCATACACCCAACAATCACCCAGCTGTGTGATATGCAAGCTACCCCAACCCCACTATCCTGAAAAAAACCAAAAAAAGAAAAAAAACATCTAAAATAAAATAAAATAGTAATAATAGTAGTGGCAGCTGGGTGGTGGACAGAGCACTGGCCCTTGAGCCAGGAGCACCCCGGTCCAAATCCGGCCTCAGACCCCAAAGATCACCCTGCTATGCAGCCCCAGGCAGGCCACCCAGCCCCATTTGCCCTGCACCCCCCTAAATTAATAATAATAAAAAATGTGCTTCGGTCTGTGTTCCAACATCACCAACTCTGTTGCAGGTGGATCACATTCTTTATGATAAGTCCATCACAAAAGTTACTTCCATATTTTTCCACCATTGCTGATCGCAACTCCCTCCTTTGGTATTTCTCCACTACCATGTACTATATTTTCTTTCTCCTTTCACTCTGACTCTGCTATAGGGTAGCTGAGTGGCACAGCAGACAGATCTCTGGCCCTGGGGCCAAGAGACCCCCAGCCCCCATACCACCCCCTTAGGCCCAGCATCCACCTGGTCCTATGGTCCCGGACAGGCCATCCAATCGCAGCCCCTTGCAAGAAGTAAAAAAGGAAATGTGTCATATCTGACCACTCTCACCCCATGGTCCATCCTCTCCTCCTTCATTCACATCCCCACCCCTTTCCCCTGTCCCCCCCCTCCTTCTTACTCCAGATGTCTATACCCCATTGAGTATATATATGCTGTTTCCTCTCCTAGTCACCTTTGATGAGAGCAAAGATTCCCTCATTCCCCCTTGCCTTTCCCCTTCCATATCATTGAAATACCTCATTGTAATAAAGAAAAAGCTTATTATATGAAATATCTTGGCCTATTCCCCCTCTCTTTTTTCTTTCTCCCATTATATTTCCTTTTTTTCTATTGACTCCATTTTTACGCCATATTTTATCTTCAAATTCAGCTTTCTCCTGTGCTTCATCTATAAAATCTCCTTCTACCTGCTCTGTTGATTGAGAAGGTTCATATGAGTATTATCAGTGTCATTTTTCTATACAGAAATATATGCAGTTCATCATCATTAAATCCCTCATATTTTCCCCTTCTCCTCCAATCTCTATGCTTCACCTGAGTCCTGTATTTGAAGATCAAACCTTCTGTTTAGCTCTGGCCATTTCAACAGAAACATTTGAAATTCCCCTGGTTCATTGAAAGTCCATCTTTTTCCCCTGGAAGAGGACATATATTTTTTGCTGGCTAGTTGATTCTTGGTTGCATTTCAAGCTCTTTTGCCTCCAGGTATATTATATTCCAAGCCCTACGAGCTTTTAATGTAGTTGCTGCTAAGTCCTGTGAGATCCTGATTGCAGCTCCACAGTATTTGAATTGTGTCCTTCTGGCTGCTTGTAATATTTTCTCTTTGACTTGGGAGTTCTGGAACTTGGCTATAATATTCCTGGGGGTTGGTTTTTGGGGATCTCTTTCTCAGGGGGATCAGTGGATTCTTTCCATTTCTATTTTGTCTTCTGCTTATAGGATATCAGGGCAATTTTCCTGTAGTAATTCTTTGAAAATTATGTCAAGGCTCTTTTCTTGATCATGACTTTCAGGTATTCCAATAGTTTTTAAATTATCTTTCCTAAATCTGTTTTCTATATCAGTTGTTTTGTCAATGAGATGTTTCACATTTTCTTCTAATTTTTCATTCTTTTGGTTTTGAAGTATTGAGTCCTGATTTCTCATAAATTCAGCAATCTCCCTGAGTTCTATTCTTTGTCTGAAGGATTTGTTCTCCTCAGAGAGCTTTCTTATCTCTTTTTCCATCTGGCCCATTCTGCTTTTTAAAGCATTCTTCTCCCCAATAACTATTTGAACTGTTTTATCCATTTGACCTAAGCTGGTTTTTAGCATGCTATTTTCTTCAGCAATTTTTTGGATTTCTTTGACTAGGCTGCCGACTTCATTTTCATCTTTTTCCTGCATCTCTCTCATTTCTTTTCCCAGTTTTTCTTCTAACTCCCTCATTTGATTTTCAAAGTCTTTTTTGAGCTTGGTCATAGCCTGAGTCCAATTTCTGTTTTTCTTGGAGTCTTTAGATGCAGGAGTTTGTGCTTCCTCATCTTCAGACTGAGTGTTTTGATCCTTCTTGGGCTCACAGGCAAAATATTTTTCAATGGTCTTCCTCTTGTTTCTCTGCTTGCTCATTTTCCCAGCCTAAGCCTGTTTTTGGAATACTTCTTGAGCTTTTGGGACACTCCCACAAAGGATCTTCAGTGTGTGAGTCTCTGTCCTCCCTCCTGATCTGTGAATGACCATAAGCGCCCCTTCTACCATGGGGCTGAGGTGGGGGGGGCCTGCTGTTCAACAGGGGGCCTAGACTGCTATCAAGATATTAATATGGTCAGAACCCCAGTGTCCTGTTCCATGGGCATAGCTAGGCAGTCTCTTTTCACTCCCCTCCCTAGGTTCAATAGGCTCATGCCCTGGGGACTCCTGCTTACCAACACTGCCTGCTTCTGTTTCCTGGATCTGGACTGCCTTGGCTACTGGCTGTGTGCCCTGAGGGCTGGGCTTCAAGTGCTCCCTCTGACAGAGCTACCCTGCTGTTTCCCCAAGTTGTGTCTGTGCTCCCCAGGGCATAAGTCAGGAAAGTCCTGCTGCTGTGAGCCATGGCTCCCAAAACCCTGGGCTGCCTCTGGGAGGCTGAAGATCTTTTGCTCTGGCAGGCCACCCCTCTGGCGGGCTGCCCCTCCAATCCTGGGGAGCAGAGCCTTTCTGCTCTTTTCCAGGTTACCTTGAGTAGAAGAACTGCCTCACTGGGTCCCTCTTTGGGTTCTGTCTCTCAAAAATTTAGTTAGAGTCCTTAGTTTATAAGTTTTATGAGAAAGCGCCTAAGAGAGGATCCTCTCTTGTAGCCATCTTGGTTCCATCTCCCTCTCTGCAAAGCCCTTTAAAATACTGATACTCCCTTTCAATCAGCAAAGCAGTTTGAAATGTTATCTCATTGTATCCTCAAAGCAATGCTGATAGTAAAGAGTAGACCAATGTTTTGGGTATGCATTTAAAAAAAGTAGAAAAATGACAAATTCAAAATTTTCAATTACACATAAAATTATAAATCTTAAAAGTTAGAGATGAATTTAATAAAATAGCAAATAAATCTATTGAATAATGTCTAAAATAAGAATTTGTTTTGTGAAAAATAAAGTAAACTGTTGGCTAATATAATGTTAAAAAGCGAAAAGAAAAACAAATCACTAGTATTAAAAATGAAAAATGTGAATATACTGTAAATGAAGATAAAATCAAAGTAATTATAAAGAATTATTTTACCAAATTATATTTAATAAAAATAATAATTTAAGTGAAATGGAATAATATTTAAAAAATATTAAATGACTACATTAACAGGAAAGAAATAAAATATCTAAATAAAACTTTTTTGGAAAAAAATTGAAAAGGCTACAAATGAGCTTATGCGGGGTAGATGGGATCAGGTATATTTAAAAATATATTGCACCAAACATTTCATGATGAACTAATTCCATTAAATAAATTGTTTGGATTAATACACCAAAGAGGACTATGAAAATCCTTTTAAGAATCAAATATGGCACTGATACCTAAACCAAAAAAGAGAAAAGACCAAGAAAGAAAATATAGATCAATTAATGATCTATGTGGCTGCAAAATTCTAAATAAAACATTTTTTATGGTCTAACACAATAGATTACAAATATTATAATTTTGACCTAGTGAGATTTATACCAGGAATACAGGGATGGTACAACATAAGCAAAATTATTAACTTGATAAAAAACAAAAGTAACAAAAACACTATTATTATTATTATTATTATATCAGTAGATGTACAAAAAACTTTTGAGATAATGCAACACTCATTTCTATGGGGAATAATCCAAAGCATATGTATGAAGGGATCTTTTCTTAAAATGATAAGAAGCATCTACCTAAAACAAAGAGCAAGCATTGCATATAATGGAGATCAATTAGAAGCCTTCCCAATTCAGTATGCCCATTGCCACCAATATTATTCCCTATTATATTTGAAATGTAAGCAATAGTAATAAGAGAAAAGAAACTGAAGGAACCAGAATAGGCAGATAATATGATTATCTATTTTTTAGAGCCTAAAGATTCAGCTAAAAAGTTAGTGGGAATAACTAGTAAAGTTGGTTGATTCTTGTCCTTCATTATTCAAGAAGACCAAAATGACATCAGTATGTTTGAAGCAAATTACAATGTCTGACTGTGGCTGATCAGCCCAATATGAGCTTAGAATGTTCTACGACAGGTAGGGCAGAAATAGTCCATGTGAACTCCTGGGGTGGGTACTGTAAACTTACCTATGTCATGTTTCCTTGGAGTTTTTTCAATTCTGCCTTCCTCATGGAGTTCAGCACCCTCACTGATGAGGGCATGCCATGGTGATAGTTCTGTGCCAGTGTCTCCTCTGCTGTACAATCAATTCTCAAGTTCTTCAATGAGATCTTCAGGGTATCTTGATATTGCTTCCTCTGACCTCCTGTGAGAACTTGTCTTGTGGGAGTTCTGTATAAAATAGTTACTTTGGCAAGTGTACATCTGACAATCTAACAATGTGGCCAGCCGGTGATATTTGCAATCTCTGTGGTAATATTTAAATTCTAGGCTGTTTAACTTGAGAAAGGGCCTCAGTATCTGGGTCTTCCCCGCCAGGTGATTTTCAGAGTCTTCCTAAGATAATTTGCATGGAAGCAATTCAGTTTCCTGACACAGCTCTGATAGACTGTCCAGGTTTCACAGGCATCCTTTGGAGCCTCGCAAATACTGAACTAGCTCTGGCAATGCTAGTGTCAACCTTATTGTCAATTTATACCTCCTTGGAAAGAACATTGACAAGGTAGGTGAACTTGTCCACTGTACTTACTAGCAATGTTAGCAAAGTGGTGGGATATAAAATAGTCATATAATCATCAACATTCCTGTATATCAGGAATAAAACTACGCTAGAAGATATACTAATGTTTGCCAATTTGAAAAAATACAAATTAGACAATATGAAATACTAGGGAGTAAGCCTATTAAAACAAACTCAAAAACTACAGAAATAAAGTTGTTGAACACTTCTCACCTTATTTCTTTTTTGTTTTCTATTTTTTTATTTTAGAAATATTTTATTTATTTTGTTTTATAATTTTCCTCTTAATCTTGCTTCCCTCCCCCCACCCCCCACAATAGGCAGTCTGTTAGTCTTTACATTACTTCCATGGTATACACTGATTTAAGTTGAATGTGATGAGAAAGAAATCATATTCTTAAGGGAAAAAAGGTATAAGAGATTGCAAAATTACAAAATAAGATATCGGGTTTTTTTTTAATTAAGCTTAATAGTCTTTGATCTTTGTTCAAACTCCACAGTTCTTTCTCTGGATACAGATGGTATCCTCCATCATAGATAGCCCAAAATTGTCCCTGATTGTTACACTGATAAAATGAACAAGTCTGTCAAGGTTGATCATCACCCCCATGTTGCTGTTAGGGTGTACAATGCTTTTCAGGTTCTGTTCATCACGCTCAGCATCAGTTTATGTAAATCCCTCCAGGTTTCCCTGAATACCCATCCCTCCTGGTTTCTAATAGAATAGTAGTGTTCCATGACATACATATACCACAGTTTGTTAAACTATTCCCCAGTTGATGGACATTTACTTAATTTCCAATTCTTTGCCACCACAAACATGACTGCTATGAATATTTTTTTACAAGTGATGTTTTTATGATTTTTCATAATCTCTTTAGGGTATAGACCCAGTAGTGGTATGGATGGATCAAAGGGTATGAACGTTTTTTGTTGCCCTTTGGACAGAATTCCAAATTGCTCTCCAGAAAGGTTGGAAAAGTTCAGCTCCACCAACAATGTATTACTGTTCCAGATTTCCCACATTCCTTCCAACATTGATCGTTGTCCTTTCTGGTCATATTGACCAGTCTGAGAGGTGTGAGGTGGTATCTCAGAGATGTTTTAATTTGTGTTTCTCTAATAAGTAGTGATTTGCAACAATTTTTCATATGACTATGGATTGCTTTGATTTCCTCAGCTGTAAATTGCCTTTGCTTATCCTTTGATCATTTGTCTAGTGGGGAATGGCTTGGTTTTTTTTGAAAATTTGACTTGGTTCTTTATATATTTTAGAAATGAGCCCTTTGTCAGAAATACTAGTTGCAAAAATTGTTTCCCAATTTACTACATTTCTTTTGAACTTGGGTACATTGGTTTTCTCTGTGCAAAAGCTTTTTAATTTAATGTAATCAAAGTTATCTAGTATGTTTTGACTTCTTTGGTCATAAACTGTTTCCCTTTCCATAGACCTGACAAGTAAACTACTCCTTGATCTTCTAGTTTACTTATAATATTTTTTATGTTTAAATACTGTATCTATTTGGATCTTATCTTGATATAGGGTTTGAGGTGTTGGTCTAATCTAAGTTTCTTCTATACTAACTTCCAATTTTCCCCTACAGTTTTTTTTTTTTATCAGAGAGGTTTTATCCCAATAGCTGGATTCTTTGGGTTTATCAAATAGCAGATTACTATAGTCATTTCCTGCTATTGCACTTAGTCTATTCCACTGGTCCATCACTCTATTTCTTAGCCAATACCAGACAGTTTTGATGATTGGTGCTTTATAATATAATTTTAGATCTGATAAGGCTAAGCCACCTTCCTTGGTACTTTTTTCATTGAATCTGTGGAATTTTTTTTTTAAGGTTTTTGCAAGGCAATGGGGTTAAGTGGCTTGCCCAAGGCCACACAGCTACGTAATTATTAAGGGTCTGAGGGCAGATTTGAACTCAGGTACTACTGACTCCAGGGCCAGTACTCTATCCACTGTGCCACCTAGCTGCCCCATCCCTGGAAATTCTTGAATTTTTATTTCTCCATAGGAATTTACTTACAACTTTTTCTAAGTCATTAATTTTATTTGGAATTTTGATTGGTAGGGCACTAAACAAATAGTTTAGTTTTGGAAGAATTTTCATTTTTATTATATTAGCTTAACCTATCCATGAACAGTTGATATTTGCTCAGTTAAATCTGATTGGCCCAATAAATCTGATTTTATTTATGTCTCATCTTATTTCTTTATATATTTAGAAGAATTTCATAGTCTTCTAAATGTGTAGGCTATTCTTGTGAATAGTCTTCCTTCTAAAAACCTCTCTTTTTTCCTGTAACCACCCAACCCATATTTTTTTATTTCCTTCTGAATTAAGATGACTTTTATACCCATATATATAGAAATATATATATATAATATATTACATATATTTGCTTTCCCTCTTTAACTCATTCTTAATGAAGATAGGTTTCCTCTTCCCCATCTAGCTCCTCCCTATATCAGTTCCTCCTTTTGTACCTCATTTTGCATGAGATAATTACTCCTTTTTTAATTTTTCCTACTCTATTTTGCTTTTTAGAATCATATCATACTAAGTTCTATTCCAGTCTTTCTTACAAAATAACCAAATTATAATTAAAATCTTAGACATTTCCATGTATAAAAAGTAAACAATTTTTCTTTATTGAATCCCTTGTATTTAGTTTTTAATATTTAGCTCATATTTCTCTTATATTTTGTATGTGAAATTTTCTATGAAGTTCTGTTCTTTTTGCAACAAGATCCTCAAAGTCTGTTGATTCATTGAGTGTGTTTTTTGAAAGCTGAATTATATATAATTTTTAGTTGCAACCTCAGTTCTTTTGCATGCTGATATATAGTATTCCAAGTACTGTGGTCCTTTTGTATAGCTGCTGCTATGTCTGTGTAATTCTCATTATGGCATTGTCTAATTTCAATTGTCTTTTTTCTTGATGCTCATAATACAATATCCTAAACCTGAAGAGTTTGGAATTTGGTTTTTATATTTTTTTAATTTTTTTTAATCCTAGTATCTCTATCAAGTGAATTTTTTTATTTTTCCTCATTCTAAAACTTCAGAACAATTTTCTTTAATTATTTATTATTATTGCATCAATTTTTTATCATAGTTTTCAAGTAGTGCAATTATTTTCATGTTTTCGTTATTGATTTATTCTCAAGATTCGTTTCTTCTTATGAGACGGTTCACATTCTCTTTTTTGCTTTCGTTACATTTTTGGTTTATTATTCCATAGTGTCTTGCAACCTTGTTGGCTTCTCATTGCTAAATTCCAGTTTTCAAGTTGTTTTTAATCCTTAAGACGCCGAATCTGTAGACTTTTTTATAATCTTCTTATATTTGTCTTGGATTGTTCTTATTTTTTATTTTCACTGACTGGTTTTTGCAAGGCATTGGGGTGAAGTAACCTGCTCAAGGTCACACACTTAAGTATGTACTAAGTATCTAAGGCCAGATTGGAACTCAGGTGCTCTATCTACCTTGAGAGCTGACCTGTTCTTAGATTTAATATTTTTCTTGATTTTCAAAGTCTTTTTTTGAGTTTTTCTATGGAATTTTTTGGGGCAGGTAAACATTTGATTTTATTGTTTGGGTTAAGAGAGACTTTTTTGCTTCAATATCTTTCTCTGAAGATTACCCCCAGTCTTCTGTATTCCCATAGGAACTGTCCGTGTTTGGGTTCTTTCTCCTTTATCTGATCATTTTTTTTATTTTAGCAAATTATTATTTTTATCACCTCTAGTCTTGAGATGTGGGAGATGTTGCCTCTGCCTTCAGGACCTTATTGCCATTATTTTTTGAGCCTTGTTCTGGGTCCAGCCTCTACACTCTTTCCCCC
Organism: Macrotis lagotis; assembly: GCF_037893015.1. Lineage (NCBI taxonomy): Eukaryota > Metazoa > Chordata > Mammalia > Peramelemorphia > Peramelidae > Macrotis > Macrotis lagotis. The sequence continues at coordinate 47,158,387 of NC_133659.1, read as the reverse complement.
CTCCATGCCACAGAAAGGATCCATGAGCATACGCAACTGGAAATACTCTGTTCAAGAATTCCCCAGTGACTATAGCCTGCGTTTCTTCCCTCTGGATTAGAACTGAAACCAAGAACTCAGATCTTTGGTAAGTAGCCATAACCAACAGTATCCCTGTCCTATTATTTCTGCATTCACTGGGAATGTGCTGGTTCCTTCTCACTTAGGACTGAGTTCTGGCAGCACAGTTGGACCTGACATTCTTTATCAATAATGGTTCCTTCAATTTTTCCCAGTTCAGATGACTGACTACCCACATATTTTTAGAAGTAAATCTTAATGTGGTTGAGGATAAATCTACCTCAGAACCCAACTGCCCCTAGGGTGCAATCCACTCTTACTGTTTCTTCCCCATTTGATAAATGGTCAAAGGATATGAACAGACAGTTTTCAAATGAAGAAATTAAAGCTGTATATAATCAAATGAAAAATGCTCCAAATCATTATTGATTAGAGAAATTCAAATGAAAACAACAATGAAGTATCTCCTCACACCTATCACATTGGCCAAGATGAGAAAAAAGGCAATATGATCAATTTTGGAGAGGTTGTGGGAGGGTTGGGTCATTGATGCATTGCTGATGGAGTTGTGAATGGTTCCAACCTTTCTGGACAGCAATATGGAACTATGCCCAAAGAGCAATAAAAATTTTCATACCCTTTGACACAACAATTCCAATTATAGGTCTTATATCCAGAAAAAATTACAAAAAAAGGAAAAGTCCTACATGTTCAAAAAGACTCATAGCAACTCTTTTTGTAGTGGCAAAGAATTGGAAATTGAGGGGATGCCCATAAATTGGGGAATGGCTAAACAAGTTATAGGACATGAATACTAGGGAATACTACCATAAGTGTTCAGACTCTAGAGAAGCATGGAATGACATATGGGATATGATGCTGAGCAAAGGAAATAGAACCAAAAGAACCATGTGCACTTCAACAACAACAACATTGTGAGATGAACAATTTTGACGAACACTGCTCCTCTCAGTAGTTCAGCGCTAAGATAACTATATTAGACTGACTATGATCAATGTTATCCCCATCCAGAGGAAGAAAAACAAACCAAAAAAAACCACACACACACAAACATCCCTTCAGAATCTGAAGACTTTATAAAAATTATCTCTTATGTATCTCATTGCCTTAATCCTAATTCCTCATACTGAAAATAACTAATCTGCAAATATGTTTATCAAAATATGTATGCACAATGCTGGCCTGACTCTTCACCACTGAGAGAAGGGAGGCAAGGAAGGCTGAAAGGAAATTTTGTAACTTAAATATATATATATATATATATATATATATATATATATGTGTGTGTGTGTGTGTGTGTGTGTGTGTGTGTGTGTGTGTGCATATGGATGAAAATAAATTTAAAAAAAAGAAAGAACTTACTGTTTTAACTGAGGTAGCATGGAAGTGTTTTCATTTCACTCATCTGAACCTCTACCCTGGAATTTTTCTTTGGATATTCCCTTGCTGTTCTAAGAGTACTGTTCTGAACTCTTGCTCACTTTCCCCCACTATATTCACCCTGAGATGTTATTTTAGCTTGTTTATAGAGGAAATCTGGAGGGCTTGAAATTTTCTGTCCTACTTCCTCATCTTCTCAAAATCCTCTTTCAATAGGCCAAGAACATTAAAGGAATTCTTGAAAAAATGAAAAGGAAGGAGGTTTAGTAATACCAGATCTTAAACTATGCTAGTTTTTATAAATTTCTCTGGTATTGTCTAAAATAGAAAGGTAGCTCAGTGGAACAGAGTTGACATTTAATACACGATAACAAATATTATAATAATCTGATGAAAATATTTCATTAGTTAGTAAAAAAAAAACTGGAAAGAAATCTGGCAATAATTGGGCATTGACCAATATTTTACACCATTTACCAAGGTAAGATGAAAATGAATATATGACTTAACTATAAAGGAAGATATCATAAAAAATTAGGAAAACATAGAACAGATTACACATCATGCTTATGGATAGGAAGAAAAATTATGAATTAACATAATTTGTTAATAACATAATTGTGTGGTATAAGATCAAGTTGTTTGATTACATATTAACAAACTTTTATACAAATAAAACCAATGTAGCCAAGATTATAAGGAAAACAAAAACAAAAGAAATTCCTTATAGATAACTTCTAAGAGATAGCTCATGTCTCAAATATAAAGAACCTAGTTAAATTCATTAAATATGAGTCATTACCCAAGTGATAAATGGTATAAGAATATGTAAAGTTAATTTTTCAATAAAATCAAAACTATATATAGTCATATAGAAAATTATCTAAACCACTTATTGACTAGAAAAATGAAAATTAAACAACTTTAAGATATCTTACTCCTATTGAATTGGCTTAAATGATAGAAGATGAAAATGTCAAATGTGGAAAATGTGAGAAACTAATACACTGCTAGTGGAACTTTGAACTGTATCCCCATCATTTTCGGAGAATAATCTGGAATTATGCCAAACGACTTATAAAACTTTGCATACCCTTTGACCAGCAAAATATAATTATGTCTGTTTTCCAAGGTCATTAGGGGAAAAGGAAAGGAACTTAAATGTTCTAAAATATGTGTAGCAGCTTTCTTTAACTGGATGCCCATCATTTGGAGAATGGTTAAACAAGTTGTGATATATGAATGATATGGAATACTACTGTGCAATAAAAAAAATGCTGAACTGGTTTATTTTTGCAAAAAACCCCATAAAATTATATGAAATAATGAAGACTGAAATGAGTAAAATCAGTAGACTATTGTATGGTTATTTTTCTAAGAACAATTTTGCATAACTGAAATCATATATCTCAAGTCATAGTGTTAAGTGATAGGAATAAAAAATGAAATGTTTGTCTTCAAAGTGTCTATATTATACAATGGGAAGGTAGAATTTGTGGACAATTAAGTTTGGCACCCAGAAAATGAAGGGTACGAATTGTTTCTAAAGACTCTTTGAAATCCTTTGCTTTCAGTGTTCCCATTTACTTCATGATAGTAAGAAAACAATTAAGCTGTAATCTAAGGATTTGGTAATTTCTGCTATTGTCATAGGGCCTCTGGGTCATGATAAGACATTTTTCATCTTGAGAGGTACTCTCTAGTTCTACTGCATCTAAAACTATACTATAAAGCGGCAGTCATCAAAAAATGCCTGGTACTGGTTAAGAAATAGAATAATGGATCAGTGGATTAAGACAGGTTGAAAAGAAACAATAGTCAATGATTACAGTAATCTACTGTTTGCCAAACCCAAAGACATCAGCTTCGAGGATAAGAGCATAAGAACTTACTATTTGACAAAAATAGTTAGGAAAATTGGAAAATAATATGGTGAAAAATTAGGCATGGATACACGTCGCACCCTATAACAAAATAAGGTCAACACAGATAAATAAATAGACCAAGAAATTATCAATCAGAACTATGGAAAGGGGACAAATTTATGACCAAACAATAAATAGGGTATATTATAAACTACAAAATTAATGATTTTGACTATATCAAATTTAAAAGTTTTTGCACTAATAAAATCAATGCTGCCAGAATTCAAAGGAAAACAAAAAGCTTTCACAACTGAGTTCTGATAAATATCTCATTTTTAATATATATAGAGAGAATTGTATCAAATTTATAAGGTCAAAAATCATTCCCCAATTGATAAATGGTAAAAAGATATGAATAAATATTTTCAAATGAAGAAATTAATGCTATATAATCATATGAAAAATACTCCAAATCATTACTGATTAGAGAAATGAAAATTTACACAACTATGAGGTATCACCTTATAGCTAAGATAAGACCAAGGGAAAATGATCAATGTTGGAGAGGTTGTGGGAGGATTGGGACATTAATGAATTGCTGGTGGAGTTGTAAAGTGATTCCACCATTCATCCATTCAGCAATAAGGAACCATGTCCAAAGAGCAATAAAACTGTTCATTCCCTTTGACCCAGCAATTCCAAATCTAGGCCTATATCAGAAAGAAATCCTAAAAAATGGGGAGAGCCCTACATGTTTTAAAATATGCATAGCAGCTCTTTTTGTAGTGGCAAAGAATTGGAAATTGAGGGGATGCCCATGATTTGGGGAATTGCTAAACAAGTTATGGTGCATGAATATCATGGAATATTATTGTTCTATAAGAAACCATAAATGTTCAGACTCTAGAGAAGCTATATGCTGAGTGAAGGGAGCAGAACCAAGAGAACAATATACACATTAACAACAACATTGTGAGCTGATCAACCTTGATGGAAGCAGCTCCTCTCAGTAGTTTAGAGAGCCAGGACAACTGTATTAGATGGGCCATGAACAATTCTATCCCCATTGAGAGGGAGAAAAATAAAATGAAGAAAAACAAAACAATATAAAAAACCCCTTCAGAACCTGATGAATGCTACATTCACATTAAAAAAATTTTTTTATGTATTTCTTTCCCTTAATCCTAATTCCTTATACTGAAAATGACTAATCTGTAAAGGTGCATGTACAATATTAACCTGACTGTTCACCACCGGGGGGAGGGGTGTGGGAAGGGAGGGTGGAAGGAAATTTGGTAACTTAAAAATATTCATATGTATATGGATAAATGTTGAAAAGCTTTCATAGCATGTATTTAGAAAAATAAAATATCAATTAAAAAAGAGAAATACTGTCTAATATTTTCTTACACTGTTAAATAAAAAGGTTGTGGAGAGAGAAGTATATATCTAAGGTGATTCAGAAATCCTTGAGACCTTATCACTGTCTGACTGAGCTGTGAAATAATATCAGGTCTGACCCAATGAAAACCTTAAAAACTGTTCAGACGATGAATAACAGTTTAATCTGTCAGCAACATCATTGGAAAGAAGAAATGAAGTATGTTCTACCACTATTTCTGGTATGGTGTGACATGTTAGAACACATCTGAATCCTATGATCCAGGTAATAATTTTATCAGCACCTTGGTCTACTGGGATTATTTTATGGTGATAAGGGGAAAGGAAAAGGAAGGAAGGAAGGAAGGAAGGAAGGAAGGAAGGAAGGAAGGAAGGAAAATGTGAATGTATTTCATGTATATATATTCTGGGCATCGTACTGTCTTACAACTATTTCTCATGTGATCCTCACACAAATACTAGGAAGGAAGTTATATTATTAACTATTTGACTTTTGAGAAAACTGAAGCAAATAGAGGCTTGTTCAGGTCAAAGACCTTGTGTGTGAGGTTGAAGTTGAAATCAGGTCTTCCTGCCTTTAGGATCAGGACTCTACTTCCTGAAATATCTAGTTGTCCTGGTTGAAATTTGCCATTTTCTGTTAAATTGCAAGGGTTTGGGGGACAGCACTAAGATTATCTTCTGTTCAAGGTGCAATTAATCTAAATATGGAAAGGCTCACTGTTCATATAGTAGACACTGGGTTACAAATTGTTCGACTAGGCTAACCTCGAGAACTCCCTCGGACATAGTTTCTGCAGGTGAATTTGATTCTATCCATACTGATTTGATAGAACTTGACTAGAATAGTGGAGAAAGGAAGATGATTATTCCTTAACTAATTATCTTCATTTTTGGCTATTACACAATCTGGAGGCAATATATCCAGAAAAGAGCAAACAGGATGATGATGAGAGGTCTAATGACCATACCACATACAGATTGGTAGAAGGAGCTAGAAATTTTTATCCTAATGATGGGGAAACTTGAGAGAAGACATTACTTTTATCTTCAGTGCATAATCTCTGTTTTCTGTCTCAATAGAGAATTTTGTGTGCAAGGATTAATCTTTTTCTGCTTATACCAGCACTATGGATATAGGTCGGTTCATTGTAGGTTCTTAATTTTTGATTCTTTGATCTAGTATTTTAATAAAGTAGATGTAGATACAATAAGTACAAAGTATTTATAGATGTTGGTTTAAACCCAATATGAGAAAAACACATTCTATCTAAACATTAGAGCAAACTTAAAGTAATGTAGACTGCCTTGGGAAGTATTCTTTGGCACCGGATATTATCAAGTAGAAGCTCCATGACCATTTTGAGGCATTCTCATTTATGAATTGTTTCATCAGATGTGGCTTGGATTGCTAGCCTCCAAGAGTTTTTGATACTGTAACAAATAAAATAACATAAAAAGGAAGTCTGTTTTTTCCAAATAATTTGTGCTTTTGTGGAATTATAAAACAGGGAACCCGATATTATAAAGCACAAGTGGAAGTCAATCTTTTTTTTTAATTTACTTTATAGCTGTGACTTCATATCTATCCAGAGACAGAGACAGAGACAGAGCGGAGACAGAGAGACAGACAGAGTATAAAGGCAGAGAGTGAGAGAAGATAGGAATCTACCTAATAGTTGAAAAACTATGCTAAACTAACTTTACTCTCCTTCCTTGTATCTCTGTATCCTTGATTCTTATCAAACCATCTATCTTCTGGTCATTTCTCTAAGCAAGTTGAATCAGGAGATGGTTTACATATTTGGAGGCTTTTGACTGAACACCTCCCATTCATCATATTTGAAAAGACAAGAAGGTGGCATGAATCTTACATTTAGAAAAGCTCCCAATTAATTGTTAATATGGGGTTTAAAGTGACACACCTCAAAGTCTGAGCTACAGCTTTTTGATCTTCAAAGGGTCACAAAAAAGAACATCCACTTTTTCTCCCACCATAACAGTATTTTAGATAATTGCAGATAATCCAAATTGACTTTTTTGTCTGCTAGAGTTTACATTAATGATTTAAATGAGTCATAATAAACATACATTTAGACGTCTGGAGTGTTCGAAGAGGAATGAAACATGTTTTATTGCCTCTAAAGTAAGAATGTAAAGGACAAAGAAGCAGACTGAAAACATAATCTGACTTTTTTTAAAAATGAGATTGGAGTGAAAGAATTTTTTAAAAAAAAGTGCCAAGAGACTATGATATGGTTAATGAAATGTCAACTTTGTAGTTAATGCTACAGAAACAATCCGCTTTGCAAATGATTTAAGTGACTCTAATAGTTTGATTCATTAGTGATTTTCAAGATTGTGGACATTCTACATTTACCTAAGATCTGAAATAATGTGACATTTAAATGAACAGGTGTTTTATTCCCTATATCTGGTTGTCTGTAGCTAAATTCAATCCAAAGAATAACATTCATATCTCTAGAAATGGTTGCAGTTATCAGTGAGCTAGTTACCTAGAGCCAGATTGGTATGGGATGCAACACAGGATCTTTAATTAGAAAGACCTAAGTTCAAATTCACTATATATAATATATATATATATATATATATATATATATATATATATATATGTAATAAGTGCATTATCCTGACTAAGCTATGAAATTTGTCTTCCTCAGTTTCGTCATCTGTAACATGGTGATAGTAATAGCACAGGATATGTAAAGATCAAATGAGATAATTTTTGTTAAATACTTGCAAATATTAAAGTTATTTATAAGTGCAAGTTAATATTTTTGTAATAATAAAGAAATCTTCAGAGATTGCAGGTAACATTGGTAAATGTACAAACAATCTTGTCACAAGAGAAAGCAAACATGGCCAGGAGAAGATAATGAAGATATCAAGATTGTAAAGAGCTAGATACCATGTCATTGGAGAATAGGTCAAAGGAACTAGGGGGTGTTTATCTTGGGATATAAGAGATTGAGGGCATATTTCAACTTTAATGCCTATGGAAAAGGCAATAGAATTTCTCTGATCCTAAAGGGTAAGAATAAGCAGCAGCAGGTTCAAGTTGCAGAGAGAGAAATTTTGGATGGATATGATGTCATTCAGAGAAATACAATGAAACTGATGAAAATGCTTGAAATTTTGCTTAAGGTGAGTTGAAAGAATTGAATCTATTTAGTCTGGAGAAAAGAAAACATAGGGAGGAGTTAGATCTGTGCAAGTATATGAAGAACTATGGCATGAATAAAGCATTTTCTTTTGCTTTGCTCCTCGGGAAAAAATGGAGGAACAAAGGTTAGAAAATCCAAAGGGGGAAATTTAGACTTGAAATAGGCCAAAAACAAAAACAACAAAAAACCCCTCCCAACCAACTAGAGCTATTGAAATGTGAAATGAGCTGCCTTGAGATGAAGCTTCCTTTTCACTGAAAGTGCTACCATCCAATATATAGTCATCCTGATCCATATCTGACCACTGGACCCAGAGGTCTCTGGAAAAGAGAATGAGGATAGTGGCTTTGCATCCTCTTCCCTTACTTAATTCCAATTCATTTGCACATCATGACATCACATCCCTGATGTCATAGACCTCTTTGAAGATGAAAAATAAGCAACAACACTATACATATATATATATAATATGTATATGCATATATTATATACATACATTTTTGAGCAATACCGAACTTACAAATTCAAAGCAAAAAGTAAAAGAAGTAAGGGTTTTGCCCTCAAGGGTATACACTATATGTTAGAGGTGGGGGGTTGCAGATTATAACTATAATTTTAAGAGGAAGAGATTAAATCCTAGTGATTTATTACTTGTGACAGGTATAAGGAAAATTTTTCTGTATGGCATCTCACATAAACTGAGGCTTGGATCTGAGGAAGCTGAGAATGAAGAAGGAGTACATTGCAGTCCTGGAGGATCACTTGTAAAAAGGCACAGAAGGGAAAGATAGAATACCAAATTCAGAGAGCTGTGAATAAACCAGTATGACTGGAATATTGAGTTCATGATAGGATTCAGCATAAACAAGGGTAGAAAGATTAGAGAGAGATTTCTAAAGCCTCCACATGGAAATTGAACCTTTCCAGGATGCTGAACAGAGAATTGTTATTCAATTTCAGATTGGACTAGAAGACCTCTGAGTTCCCTTCAAGCTGTTAGAATCTGCAGGTTAAAATTTTCTCTTAAAACTCTTATTTCCTTTTGGGGATCATAAAAAATAACTCACTTGAGTATAGCACTTTGAATTTGCAACACATAGATAGATAGTAGATAACCATTTGTTCATTATAACAAATCTGTAAGATAAGGAAATTTATTATTCCTATTTCCAGATGAGGAAACTGAGGCAGAAATAAGCTAAACAGTTTGTCCAAAGTAACACAGCTGAGGATTGAAATTTGTGTCTTTCTTTCTCTAGGACTAGAACTGGATGCATTGTACTACATAGCTACTATCCTGATGATGCTTCTCTATCTCTATATGCCTCCTTCCTCTCTCAGTCTAATCTTGTAAGACTCAGGGCCCATTTCTGGAGTGTCCTGCTTTCCCTATCCCAATCAGTCAACAAGTATTTGTAATTGCTTATGTATCAGGCATTGTGCAAAACAAGATGGTTGAAAAACACTGCCCCTATCCTCAAGATCCAGTACTCAAATGGGGAAGTAATATAAAAACTGCTCTCTACAAGATATGGAGGAATTGAAAGATAACTTTCAGAGAGAGGTCATAGAGAAGGGATGGGGTTTAAGAAAAAGAAAACTCTGGTAGAGATGGTGGCATTAGATCTGAGTCTTGAAAGAAGTTAGAAAAAGAAGGTTGAGAAGAAGGAGGGAAGAAAGAAAAAGGAAGGAAGGAATGAAGGAATGGAGAAAGGGAGGGAGGAAGGGAGGAAAAGAGAGAGAGAAGGAAGGAAGTAAAAAATAAGAACTTACTAAGCATGCATTACTCATATTATCTTATTTGATCTTCTCAAGAGAATCAAGCACCTAACCAGGGGGAGGTAGCTTCTTTTTTTTTTTTTTTTTTTTAGGTTTTTGCAAGGCAAATGGCGTTAAGTGGCCACACAAGCTAGGTAATTATTAAGTGGCTGAGACTGGATTTGAACCCAGGTACTCCTGACTCTAGGGCCAGTGCTTTATCCACTGCGCCACCTAGCCACCCCTATGGGGAGGTAGTTTTTAATATTATTAACCCCATTAACTAGAGTTTGTTGAATAAAAAAGTCAACCTAATCAGAACTGTTGTTTTGAAAAACCACATTGGCCCTTCAGTGACAGACTAGAGTACAGAAAAACCTGAGAAACTTGAAGAAGGACCCAAACAACAAGCTATTACCAAAGTCCAGTCATGAATTAATGAGGTTTTAGACAGAGTGTCAGAGGAAAGAAAGAGATGTACAGATATCATAAAGTTAGAATCATGTTCTTATTATATAATGCTAGAAAATGCATGTCCTAAAAGCTAATTAAATCTTTTAATTTAATTAACTTCAATTGGAGGCGTTCAACTATGGGGTATCATGAATAATATTTGCAAACTCCTCAAACATTCCCTAGGGATTATGTCTAGAATCTGAAGGAACAATTAGCCAGTCAAGCTCTGATGACCCACCTTGCCTTTGGAAGTAAGAATGGGAGCATGATCCTCAGCACATGTGTAATTACTATAACTTGCTTTGATTTGCATTTATATAGCAGTTTAAGATTATAAACTTCTGACTCATATATTTTCATGTATAGTCTCAACTGAATCTCCTGGAGGGTAGGGCCCACGTTTCATATTGTCAGTTTTCTTGGTGCTATTGCAAGATGGAAAAGTGGATGTGGCAACAGTTTCACAGATACTATTGAGACACTGCCCATAAGCCTGCTGCTTTAAAATACAAATCTGACCCTTTGCTCCCACAAAACAAATAGCATTCTGCTATCTGGGACCCTTCACAAGTGGTGTGTCATAGGTAAATGATACTTGCCTATTCACCTAATAACAAACACTAAAGATGATCCAAATCTCAAATTGTCTTTGCTTAAGCATAACTATCTCCAAAATTCATTTATTGCTTCTTCCAGTTTAACATTTCTGAACCCAGACTACACTAGGAGTATCGTTATGGTAAAATCTTTATCTAGGTTGACTTTCCACTTAGGAATAATATGTATCTTATCTTCTTCAAGTAAAGGTTTTATGTGCTTTTGCTCAAAGTAGGGGTTTCCCTCAATGTTTCAGGGTAAAAAACATCTTGTAGAGAGGAGAGAACATTCTCACCCAATGATCTATGTGTGTTCTCATGTAGGGAATCTCTTTTCTTAGTTGATAGATATTATGAGGTGTTTTTCATAAATTGGCTCAATAAAGTTTGTGAGATAGGTACTGATACTATTGTGATCTCTATTTTACAAGTGAGAAAAATGAGGCTTGGGGGGGCAATAATCAATTTTCCCGTGGTCATAGAGTCAGGAAGTGTCAGAAGAAGGAATTTGAACCCCAATTTTCCTAATTCTTATTTAATTCTATTTCCAATCTACCATTCTTTACAAACTTCCTTATATTCTTCAGTGAATTCTCTTCAATTTACTTTTTCTCAATTGATGCATTCAATAATCTGAAACTATTTACAGTATCAAAAGTCATAGACTACTGCATCTATTATTTAATAAATGTGACATCTCTAAAAGAAGGTCACACAGATCACTTGTCATCCCTACCCCTCTGCTACAATGCTTAAAGATTTTGCTCTATGAATACCTGGAATATTTGATTTATGTATTTTTATTCACTTTTCCTCTTCCCTTTATACTCCCTGTTTTCAATTTGTTGGATATCACATTTCATTATCCCAGATAGGGGAAAATACTCATGAAACTCTTTTTGCACCAAGCTGTGACGGTTTCATGTTTGCTGTGGAAGATTTTGTGGGAAAAAATAATGGAAAATTATCTAGTAAAGGACAATGGAAGAACTAGGCAGTAACTGTCAGTATGGAGGTAATGATGACTAAAATTGGCGAGTGTTAGGAGGGAAATGGGGGATTTTCCAAAACAATGCAATACCAGTGGGAGGGAGACTGAAGGAAGCTGAGCAGCCTCCAAGAACAGAAAACAATCATTTTAAATTGGGCTGTTTTGGACAGCCATCACCAGTTGAACTTCATTATTTTGCCCCACTGAGTGGGGGGAAGGGTGTGGTTTGGACATAGTAACCTAAAATCTTTTGTTAAAGTATTAAATTTTCAAAACCCATCATCTGCAATTTTTTTTGCCATGTGTTGTCCAAGCATAAATGAAAGGGAAGCAGTCTGCAATTTATTACGTAAAAATTGCATCTATTTAAAAAGTATAATTTTAGAGGCCACATTCGCCTCCACATGCTCCAAACAAAGAATCCATTCCAACATTATTGCTTCTTAAAGTAATGTGGTTTCAGATTCAAATAAACACTCCTGCAGGGAAGGGAAGAGAAAGGAAGGCAAGGGAAGGAAAGGAAAGGCAAAGAAAGGGAAGTTATATTGCTAATGGGATGGCTGCTCAGGCTTTAGCTTATGTAAAATCATTCAACAGACCCAAATTATAGTAACACAAGGAAGTAAAGCATCCACAAAGTCCCATCAAGACTCCTTGAACCATGAACTCCTTGAGTCAGTCTTGGCCTCAATATCTCCTTGGATGACAACTTACCAATGAGATACTATTTTTCTTCATCTTCTTCTTCTTCTTCTTCTTCTTCTTCTTCTTCTTCTTCTTCTTCTTCTTCTTCTTCTTCTTCTTCTTCTTCGTCTTCTTCTTTCTTCTTCTTCTCTCTCTCCCCCTCTTTTTTTTCTTTCTCTCTTTTACTTCTTTGAATCATTAAGATAAATAACAGTGTTTCCAATTATTACAAAGCAGATGAGTCTTTGGGAAAGGAACTTGTACCTTACTCACTTCTTGCTTTGTATAACTGTAGGTTTATATATATATATATATATATATATATATATATGTATATATATATATATATGTGTGTGTGTGTGTGTGTGTGTGTATATCTATTTCTATATCTACATATCTACAAATCTATATATATCTATAATATATATCTATTATCTTTTCATATATGTATGTATCTCTACCTCTATCAATCTCAAACTCAACCTCTCTTTCTCTCTATCAATATATATAGAAACACATATAAATGCATATCTATATATGATCCTCATACACAAATATACATTTACATATAGCTATGTCTTTTTATTTCTCTATATATGTATGTTTATATGTATATGTGTAGATACTATATATGTAAATATGTATCTATCTCTATATAGGTATATGCCGCATGTGTCTGTGTGTGTGTGTGTGTGTGTGTGTGTGTGTGTGTGTGTGTGTATACAATTAAGAGGTCTTGGAAAAGATTCACGTAAAAGATGGGATTTTTGTTGGATCTTAAGGCCAAGGAAATCAAAAGGCAGATCTAAAGATGGAGAACATTTCAGGAATGAGGAACAACCAGATAAAATATCCAGATCTGAAATTTGGAATCTCTTGTTCATGGAGCAGTCAACAGGACAGTATCATCAGATTAAACAAAATGTGACAGGGAGTAAGATATATTGTGATTAGAAATGTAGGAGGAGAGAAGATATGGGTCAATTTTCTATTTCTAATTTGTCACTATTTTGAATAACAGAATATGAGAAGAGGATGGGACCACAGAAGCAATGTAGATGAACTGGTCCATGAAAGCATTGCCATGCAACATACTGGGTCAGTGGCCAGTCAGGTCCTGTTCTAAGGTCTCACATGAGAGAAAACTGATCATTTCTCAAGGCAGTCCATTCCATTTTGTGACAACTCTAATTGCACGAGAAAGTTTTTGATTGTTTTGTTCAAGTATAAATTGTTCTTTTGGCAAATCTCACTCAGTGATTTTAGTTCTGCCCTCTGAATGCCAACTACACTAATTGAACTCTTCTTCCACATGAAAACCATTCACAAGATGAAGACAACTATCATAATTCCCTCTTCTTTCCCCCCACCTAATTTTCTCTTCTTCAATCTAAAAATTGCACTGAACCATTTCTCTTCCCCCCCATCACCACCCCAGATCTGGAATTTCATTGTAATAGGAAGATTTTATACTGGAAATTCCCTTTGCCATTGCAGATTCCATTTGCCACTGCTCCACAACTTGCAATATTTGAGAAATCTATAAGTTAAGTTACTTAACCAGGACACTAGTTGATTGTTGTTCAGTCATTTTAATCCTATCAGTTTTCATGACCCATTTGAAATTTTCTTGGCAGAGTAACTGGAGAGGTTTGTCATTTCCTTCAACATCTCATTCTATAGATGAGGAAACTAAAGCAAACAGGGTTAAGTGACTTGCTCAAAGTCACACAGCTAGGTGTGTCTGTGGTCAAATTTGAACTCAGGTCCTCCTAATGTCAGGGCCTGCACTCTATCCACTGTGCCTAGCTGCCCTGGAACACCAGTTACCTTCTGTCAAAAGCAGAAGTTGAATGAAAGTTGTCCTAACTGGTTCTCTACTGAGTATAAAGCACTGTTTAACTTTGAGTAAGACAGTATTTTTATCATTTTTTTATATTTAAGTTTTTATGAAGTTTTTATATATTGATTGATTTTTATTTTTATTTATTTACCTGTTTATTTATTTGTTTATTCATTCATTCATTCATTCATTTATCTATTTATTCATTCATACATTTATTCATTCATTTATTCATCCATATATTTATTTGTTTGTTTGTTTCTTTATTTGTTTATTTGTTTTGAAAGGAAATGTGCCCATGGTCACACAGCTAGGTGATTATTAAGTGTCTGAGGTCAGATTTGAACTCAGGTCTTCCTGACTCCAGGGCTGTGCCACTCTAGCTACCCCATTCTTATAATTTCTAAAGGGGACAGCTATGGGATACAAATTTATATGAACAGGAATATAAAAGACAACAGCATTAGAATAGTGATTTGGTATTCTCAGAAACATATCATCTGGAAAATTAAAGTAGTAACAGAGGATCTACAATTTAACTTCCTTAGCATTGGAAATTCCTGTTATGGACTACTCTCAACAGTCAGGATCACAACCTCTCTATGTCCCATCTTGAGGAGGGATTTGTCTGGGACCACATTAGATATTATGAGTTTGAAGCAGCACTTTAGATTATGAGATAATAGATTTAGAGTTGGAAAGGACATTAAACTCATCTTAGCCAAATGCTTTATTTTACAGATAATGAACCTGTGACTTAGCAAGGCTAAATGCCTTGTACAAGAGCTCAAAGATGATATAGAAACTGGATTTGAACCTGTTTTACTGACTACCGAGTTCAGTATTATAGCCATTTGTTCTGCCTGTTCATCCTCCAGAAATCTGGCACTTTCAAATGACCTACTGATGGAACTCACTCATCCCTTAGTCTTGCTATATGCCTCAGTCAGATGAATGTATTCTATAACAAAACTCTGCCATCCTGGGGGCCAAAGACAAGATGGTGGAATAAAGACAGACTCAATTGAATTCTCCCTTAAAACCCTCCAAATACTATTAAATAATGACTCTAAACAAAGTCTAAAATGGCAGAACCTTCCAAAAGATGGAGTGAAATAATTTTCCAGTCCTAGACAATGAAAATCAGCAGGAAAGGTCTATTATATCAGGGTGTGAGAGGAACTCAATCCAGTGTAGGCATGCCAACATAGCACTGGACTGGCTCCAGCAAACAAAGTCAAACTTTGGGATCCTCTGAATCAGTAGTAGTGGCAGACTACAGAGGGTAAGGGGATCCAACAAGGGGTTAAAGGGAATTCTTTGCTGGCATTGAGGTAGGGTCTGTGGTTTTTTCCATACTTAGAATCAGGTCCCAGTCCTGAGCTGCAATCCCATAGAGAAGGGGCCCAGTGGTTGAGGATACAGGGGAACTGGGATCCTCCTCATAGTTCAGGACAGAAATGAGTGTTTGTGGTCACTCATAGACCAGAGCAAAGGCTAGGAAACAGTAAACACTTCTCCTTATATCCTGTCACCCTAGAAGAATTGAAAACTTGTAGGTCTCCAGAAGTGTCTCTGAAAACAGTTGCACACAACTTCTGAAACTTGTCACAATGCACTCTCCAAGCTGAAAGTAGAGTCCTATTTTAACAAAGAGTTAAAAATTGAATCCTAGACAAAGAAAGTAAGGAAATAACAGAAAAATCACCTGACCATAGAAAGTCACTATGGTGACAAGGAAGAACAAAAGACATACTCAGAAGATAACAAAGTCAAAATTCCTACACTCAAAGCCTCCAAGAAAAATATAAATTAATCTCAGGCCATGGAAGAGCTCAAAAAGGCTTTGGAAAATCAAGTTATATAGGTAGAGGAAAAACTAGGATAAGAAATGAAAGTGATGCAATAAAATCATGAAAACATGAGTCAGCAGCTTGGCAAAGGAGACACAAAAATATTGAAGAAAATAACACCTTAAAAACTAATCCATATGGTAAAAGATGTATGAAAAGCCAATGGGAAAAAGAATGCATTAACTCTTTCAATGCTGAATTTTTTTTCCTTTTGTTCCAATTCTGATTATTTTGTGTCAAATTTGGGCCAAAATACACATCTTAAAAAAGATTGATTACAGTTTCAGTTTACATTAATTTCTTCCTAAATAACCTTAAAACATCTAAATAACAAATACAATTTGCATAAAACATGATTTTTTTTCAATATAACATGCTCCTGCATTGAAAGAGTGGAAAAAGCAGCATTGATCTATTAGAAAAAGAGTCACAAAAATTCACTGCAGAAAAAAACTCATTAAAAAGCAAAATTGAGGGGTGACTAGGTGGCTCAGTGGATAGAGCACTGGCCCTGGAGTCAGGAGTACCTGAGTTCAAATTCAGCCTCAGACACTTAACAATTACCTAGCTGTGTGTCTTTGGGCAAGCTACTTTAACTCCATTTGCCTTGCAAAAACTAAAAAAAAAATAAAAATTAATCAATCAATAAATGAATGAATGAATAAACAAAAAAACAAATAAATAAATGAATAAATGAATAAAAATTAAAATAGGAATGTCAGAAGCTCTGTGAAGAAAATATTTCTTTAAAAATTTAGAGAACAAATGGAAACTAATTACTATGAGATATCAAGAGACAACAAAATAAAACCAAAAGAATAAAAAAAAAGATAATGTGAAATATTTCATTGGAAAACAACTAACCTGGAAAACAGATCCAGGAGATTGAAAAATTGAAAAAAATTGAAAAAATTGAAAAAATTGAAAAAAAATATTTGAGCTACTTAACCATGATCAAAAAAAGCCTAGGCATCATCTTTGAAGAAATTATCAAGTAAAATTACCCTAATAGCCTATAACCAGAAGGTAAAATAGAAATTGAAAGGGTCCACCTTTGACTGTCTGAAAGAGATACCCCAAAGAAAACTCCCTGGAATATTGTAGCCAAATTCCAGAGTTCCCAGGCCAAGGAGAAAAATATCGCAAGAGGCCAGAATGAAACAATGTGAGTTTTGTGAAGACACACTCAGAATAACACAAGATTTGGGTTTGGAATATGATATTCCAAAAGACAAAAACGTTGTTTTATCACCAAAAACAACTACCCAGAAAAATTGAGCACACTTTTTCAAAAGAAAATATGAGTATTCAATGAAAAAGAGAACTTTTGAGCTTTACTGATGAAAAGACCAGACAGTGCTCAACAGAAAATTTCATCTTCAATAAAAGCATAAAAAGGTAAAACAGGAAAGAGAAATAATGATGGTCTAATGGTATTGAACTATTTATATTCTCACATGGGAAGAAAATACTGGTAACATATGAACTTTCTCATCATTAGAAAGAGTATATGTCCAGACAGAGGTCAAAGGTGTGAGTTGAATATGAAGGGATAATATTTTAAAATGAAGTGAAGGGGTGAGAGAGAAATGTAATGAGAGAAAGGGAGGGGGATTTTGAATGGTGTCAATTATCTCACAAAAAGAGGTAAGGAAAAGTTTTTATGTGGGAAGAGATGGGAGTTGAGGAGGAGTGAGTGACCTTGACACTCATCAGAATTGACTCAAAGAGGGTATAATATGCTCACTCACTTGTGTATAGAAATATTTCTTGTCCTATTAGAAAACGGAAGAAAAGGATAAGAGAAAGAAGGTGGGTGGATTAAAGGGAGGAGGCAGATTGGGGGTGTGGCAGATGAAAGCAAGACATTTGAGGAAGGACAGGTGAAAGCACAAAGAATAGTGTGAGGGTGAAGTGAAAAGATGGAGTGAAATACAGTTAGCAATAGTAGCTAAAAAAATTGAAGTAAATTCCACTGATTAGTGTCTCATTTCCTAAAAATACTGAGAACTGAGTTAAAGTATAAAAATAACTCATTTCCCAGTTGATATATGATCAAAAGACATGAATTGGTTTAGATGAATTTCAGATGCTATCTATGGCCATGTTTAAAAAAATAATGTTCTAACTCATTATGTATATTAAAACAATTCTGAAGTACTGCCTTATGCCTATTAGATCAACTAATGAAACAGAAAAAGAAAGTGGCAAATGCTGGAGGACATATAGGGGAAAATGAGGCATTCATGCATTGTTGGTGCATTTGTGAACTGAGTCAACCATTCTGTACAGAAACTTAAAATGTGTATACCCTTTGACCTAGCTATGTCTCTACTAGGTCTTCATTTCAAAAAAGATTTTTAAAAAATGAAAAGGCAAAGGACCCATTTGTGCAAAGATATTTTCAGCAACTCTTCTTTCTTGGCAAGGAATTGCAAAGGGGGGACTGTCCATCAGTTGGGAAATGGCTGAACAAATTGTGACATGTGATTATGATGGATAGGTTCTATGTTATAAGAAATGATGAGCAGGATACTCTCAGTAAAACCTAGAAAGGACTTACATGAGTTGATACAAAGTGAAATGCACAATGTACTAATTAGCAACAATATTGTTGGATGATAAACTGTCAATGACTATAAACTATTCTTAGCAATACAGTGACCCAAGACAACTCTGAAGGATGTATGATGAAGAATGCTATCCATCCCTAGAGATCTGATTTTGTTTCAAGACAGATTGAACTATACTATTTTAGTTCATTTTTCTTGAGACTTTTTTTTTTGTGAGGGGAGTCCTTTGTTTTCTTTCACATGAATATTATGGAAATACTTTGCATGACTGCATATTTGTATAATGTATCAAATTGATAGCTTTCTTACTGAGGGTGAAAGGTGGGAAAGGAGGGAGATAATTTAGTACATAAAGTTTTTTTTTTAAGTTTTTTTGCAAGGTAATGGGGTTAAGTGGCTTGCCCAAGGCCACACAGCTAGGTAATTATTAAGTGTCTGAGACCAGATTTGAACCCAGGTACACCTGACTCCAAGGCTGGTGCTTTATCCACTATGCCACCTAGCTGCCCCACCCATAAAGTTTTAAAAAAGAATATTTTAAATTGTTTTTACATGTAACTGGGGAAAGTAATATACTAAACTTAAAAAAATAGGCATCGCCTCCTTCATTTAGTTTGTTTCTTCAGAGGACCTCTCAGCAGTCCACAGCGCTTCCCACCCCTCACCCCTCAGCAGTATTTGACTGGTTATGAGCTATATTATCCCCATGTAGAAGAAAACAAAACAAAACACACACACACAAACACACACAGAAACACACAAACCCTTCCTTATCTGATGAATACTTTTATAAAAATTATCTCTTTTGTATCTCTTTCCCTTAATCCTAATTTCTCATACCAAAAGTTAATACTCTGCAAATATGCTTATCAAAATATGTATGTACAATGCTAGCCTGACTGTTTGCTGAGGAGAGAGGGGTGGGAAGGGAGGGTGCAATGAAATTTTGTAACAAAAATATACATATGCATATAGATAAAAATAAATAAATGAATTTTTTAAAGAAAGTTCCTTCAGAGTAGGGACTAACTCATCCCCCCCCCCCCATTTGTAATTTCAGCATATAACACTGCGAAACGTAATAATTTAATAACAAATTTCTTGACAATTTTTCTCTCCCTCCATCACTCCATTCCTTCCTTCCTTCCTTCCTTCCTTCCTTCCTTCCTTCCTTCTTTCTTTCTTTCTTTTCTTCTTTCTCTTTTTTAACATTTGAAAAGCATTTTCACAAATGCATCATTTCATTTGACTCACTTAACAATATGACAGGGGTAGGTACTATAGCTCTTAAGTATCTGATACAGATGAGGAAACCAAGGCTCAGAAAGTTTTGGTGACTTTTTCATGATCACATGGTCAACAACTGGATTTAAACTCTCATCTTTTCTAATGCAAATTCTACAGTCCTTCTAATGCAATCCTACTATCCCATGTTATGTCTTTAGAAGAATTTAGAAATGAATAACTTCCTTCTGGTTGAAAAGGCAAGAGACTCAGTGTTGAATGAACTAGGGTTTTTTTTTTTAAGTTTTTTTTTGCTATGATTTTCCTATTTAACCATGGCTACTTAAGTTAGTCTTTCTGAATTTGTAAAATGAGGATAATGAGGTTTGCACTATCCACCATATAAAATTCTGGTTAGGAAAGCATTTTATAAATTGCCCATATGACGTCTCATTACTTGTAGTTTGCCTAGCAGAGAACTTCTCCTTTCCCTTGCTTAAGTGTTTTTCCCCAAATTGAGAATATTTCTTGCTACTTGACTAGGTACATGATGAATCTGCTGACTGTTATGCCTTGCAACTAATGATAGAGACCAAAATGTAATAATAGTGAGAAGAAGCAGTGAAAAGAAAGGACTACAGTACTATTCTAAAATTTAATGGACAACTTCCAATACATTAATCAATCAATAAGCCTTTTATTAAAAGTCTCATTTTTAACAAGATTGGTTCATACTTTCTTCTTCCTTCTCTTCCTCCTCCATCTTCCTTTTGACTCTGATAGAAGAGAATCTCTCATATTGATTTTTCATTTTTCCAAATGCATATTATGAAAGTTTCTAACATTCATCCATACTCATATGCATATTTTTTAAGTTACAGAATCACCTTCCACCCTCCCTTCCCACCCCCCTCCCCTCAGAAATGAACATCAGGTTAACATTGTGAATATTTGTGTTAAACATGTTTACAGATTAATAATTTTCAGTATGAGGAATTAGGATTAAGGGAAAGAAATACATGAGAGATATTTTTTGAAAAGTGAATATAGTGTTCATTGGATTATGAAAGATATTTTCTTTTGCTTTTCTTCCACTAGATGGGAATAGCATTATCCTTAGCCACTTTAATAGGGTTGTCCTACTGAACTGCTGAGAGCAGTTGCATGCATTAGAGTTGATCATCTCACAATGATGCTGTTAGTATGTATATTGTTCTCCTGGTTCTGCTTCCTTTATTCGGCATCATATTCTGTAATTCATTCCATGCTTCTCTAGAGTCTATTTATGGTTTCTTATAAAACAATAGTATTACATAATATTTATGTACCATAACTTGTTCAACCATTCCCCAATTTCCAAATCTTTGTCACTACAAAAAGATCTGCTATGAATATTTTGGAATGTGAGACTTTTCTCATGTTTTGTGACTTCTAGATATAGGTCTAGAACTAGAATTGCTAGGTCAAAGAGTATGAACACTTTTATTGATCTTTGGGCATATTTCCACATTGTTCACAACTCTACTAACAATGAATGCAATTATGTTCCAATCTTCCCATATTCTCTCCAACATTGCTCATCTTCCCTTTCTATCATCTTAGACAATCTGATAGGTGTGAGGTGATACCTCAGAGTTGTTTTAATTCTCTAATAAATAATGATTTAGAGAATTTTTTCATATGATTATATAATATATATCTTTAATTAAGTAATTTGAAAACTGCCCATTAGACAATTTATCAGTTAGAGAATGACTTGCAACCTTATAAATTTTATGCAATGCTATGTATATTTTAGACATGAGACCTTTACCAGAACTCCTAGTTGTGAAGATTGGTTCCCAGCCTTTGCTTTCCTTCTAATTTTGGAAGCATTAATTTTATTAGTGCAAAAACTTTTAAATTTAATATAGTGAAAACCATTCATTTTACAGTTGATAATGTGCTCTATTGCTGTTTTGGTCATAAATTTGTCCCCTTTCCATAGGTCTGAGAGATAATTTCTTGGTCTATTTATTTATCTATGGTATCACTTTTTATGTCTAAACCCTGTACCCATTTTGACCTTATTTCAGTATAGGGTGTGAGATGTGGGTCTATGTCAAAGTTTTTGCCATACTATTTTCAAGTTAATTTGAAACCTCTCCTAATCCACTGATCAATTATTCCATTTTTTGATTAGTATCAGTGAGTTTTGATAACTGCAGCTTTATAGTAGTTTTAGATCTGATAGAGCTAGGTCACTTTCCTTTACATTTTTTTTTCATCAGATCCTTTGCTTTTCTTTCTCCAGATGAATTCTGTTACTATTTTTTTTCCAGCTTTGTAAAATAATTATTTGGTAGCTTGATTGATATGGCACTGAATAAGCAATTTAATTTGGGTAGAATGGTCATTTTTACTATATTAGCTCCACCTCACCATGAACAATGGGCATTTTTTCAGTTATTTACATCTGAAATTATTTGAGTGACAAGTGTATTATAATTGTGTTCATATAGTTTCTGACTTTGTCTTTGGAGACAGATTCCCAGGTAGTCAATGTTGTTTACAATTACTTTAAATGAAATTTCTCTTTCTATCTTTTGTTCTTGGCTTTGTTCATATGTATATCTATATCTATATATATATATTATATATATATATATATATTATATATGCTGAAGATTTATATGAGTTTATTTTATATGCTACTACTTGGCTGAATTTGTTATTTGTTTTAAGTTTTTTAGATGATTTTTCTCAGTTTTCTAAGAATACCATCATATCATCTGCAAGAAGTGAAGGCTCTGCTTTCTCATTGCCAGTTCTGATTCCTTCAATTTCTTTTTCTTCTCTTATTGCTAGAATTAACATTTCTAAAACTATATTGAATTGTTATGGTGATAATGGGCATCCTTGCTTCACCCTTGATCTTATTGGAAATACGAGTTTATTCCTATTATATATAATACTTGTGGATAATTTTAGATAGATACTACTTATTATTTTAAGGAAAACTGCATTTATTCCCAAACTTTCTTGTGCTTTTAATAGGATTAGATGTTGTATGCTATCAAAGGCTTTTTGTATTATCTATTGAGATAATCACATGATTTCTGTTGGTTATGCTATTTATATATATTCAATTATGTTAAATGTTTTCCTAATATTAAAGCATCCCTGCCTACCTGGTATAAATCCTACCTGATCATGGTATATTATCCTAGTAATAACCTGCTGTAATCTCACTACTAAAATTTTATTTAAGATTTTTTTTTCACTAATGTTCATTAGGGAAATAGATCTATTATTTTCTTTGTTTTAGTTTTTCTTGGGTTAGGTATCAGCACCATGTTGGTATCAAAAAAGGATTTTGGCAGAACTATTTTTAAAAAATAGTCTATGTAGCATATGAATTGATTATTCCTTAAATGTTTTATAGAATTCACTTGTAAATCTGTCTAGACCTAGAGACATTTTTTTTTAGGTTTTTGCAAGGCAAATAGGGTTAAGTGGCTTACCCAAGGCTACACAGCTAGGTAATTATTAAGTATCTGAGTCTGTATTTGGACTCCCATAATCCTGACTCCAGGGTTGGTGCTCTATCCACTGAGCCACCTAGCCGCTCTTTGGAGACTTTTTCTTAGGGATTTTACTGGTGGTTTCTTCAATTTCTTCTTTTCTGAAATGGGGTCAAGTATATTATTTCCTTTTCTGTTAATCTGGTCCATTTGTGTTTTATAAATATTTATCAAATTTATTGGCATAGAGTTTGGCAAAGTAGCTCTGAATTATCTCTTTAATTTCCTCTGCATTGGTTTCACCCTTTTCATCACCCTTTTCAGTTTTGATACTGATGTTTTGATTATCTTCTTTCATTTCTTTATCAGATTAAGCAAAGGTTTAATCTATTTTATTGGCTTTTCATAAAATCAATTCTTGGTTTTATGTCTTGAATCAATGGTTTTCTTGCTTTCAGTTTTCAATTTTATTAATCTCTCCCTTGATTTTCAGAATTTCTAATTTAGTATTTAATTGAGAATCTTTAATTTATTCTTTTTCTAGCTTTTTTAGTTGCATGCCCAATTCAGTGATCTCCTTTTTTGCATTTTATTCATATAGTTTGTAGAGATATAAAGTTTCCCCTTAAAACTGTTGGCTGCATCCCATATATTTTGGTAAAATGCCTCATTATTAATATTTTCTTGGGCTTAATTATTTAATTATTTCTTAATTATTTCTATGATTTACAGTTATATCCATTCAGTATTTAAAATTGAGCTATTTAGTTTCCAATTAGTTTTGGTTTCTTTTTCTGTGACCCTTTATTAAAAAATAATTTTGATTGCATCACAGACTGAGAAGTATGCATTTATTATATCTGCCTTTTTGCATTTGATTATGAGATTTTTATGCCCTAGTACATGGTCAATTTTGGTATAGGTGCAATATACTTCTGAGAAAAAGGTATATCCTTTTCTATCCACATTATTTTTTCTCCAGAGGTTGATCAAATCTAAGTTTTCTAAAGTTTCATTCATCTTCTTATCTGCCTTATTTATTTTGTGGTTAGATTTATCTAGTTCTGAAAGAGGGAGGTTAAGGTACCCCATTATTGAAGTTTTGCTGTCTTTATGTCTCCTTGTAATTCACTCAGCTTTTCCTCTAGGAATTTGGATGCTATTTCAATAGGTACATACATATTTAATAATGATAAAGCTTTAGTACCTATATTGCCCTTAAATTTTTTTAATTAATTAATAGGGTTAAGTGACTTGCCAAGGTCACAAACTAGGCAATTATTAAATATCTGAGGCCGCATTTGAACTCAGGTCCTCCTGACTCCAGGGTCAGTGCTCTGTCCACTGCACCACCTAGGTGCTCCCTATGTTGCCTTTTAAGAAGATATTTCCTTTATTATCCTTTTTAATGATAGCTATTTTTGCTTTTGCTTTATCTGAAATTGGGATTGCTACCCCTGATTTTTTACTTCAGGTAAAGCATGATATATTTTGATACATTCTTTTACCTTTAGCATGTATTTTTGTCACTGCTTCAAATGTGTTTCTTGTAAACAACATATTGTAGGATTCTTGATTTTAATCCATTCTGCTATTTGTTTCCATTTTATGGGATAGTTCATCCCATTCACATCCACAATTAAGATTACTAATTATGTATTTCACTCCATGCTATCTTTCCACATCTATATTTTGCCTTTCCTTTCATCTTATTTCTTCTCACCAAAGTTTTACTCTCTTCCCAATTTAACTTTTCTTTTAAAATTTAATTTCCAGATGATTTTCATTTATACTTTCACCTTCCCTTTTCTAAGTCCTTTCTTTTATTTTTCCCTTCCTCCCCTTCCCTGTAAAGTAGAATACCTTTTTTAAACCAAGTAAGAATTTATCTTATTCTCTCCCTGGACCAAATCTATTGAACAGAATATACTCAGCATTCACACCCACCCTTTTTTACCCTCTAAAACTATAATTCTTTGTGACTCTTCACCTGGTGTCATTTATCCCTCAAGTACTCTAAATCTAAAACTATCATCAATAACAGCGTGTTTAATTGAGTACTTGAATAGCTCTAAATTTTATCAAAGTACCTTCACAGATTGATTGATTGATTGATCTTCTGATGAGCTGAATTCCCTCATATCACTAAGTATCCACCACTCTTCTGTCCCATTAGAAGTGTACTTTTCAAGAGTCTTGAATTACATTTTGTTTTACCTTACCCTCTATTCAAGTACCCTCCAAGGACTCACAATCCTAATGAATCAAAATATCATCCAAAGACAAATCATTTCATGATTTTTTTATACCCTTCTCCCAAGCACATTTTCTCCTAAAGTTCCTCCCCTCCCCATTCTGGGTATTTAACCCTTTTTAAAGTAAAATATGGATTTAATACAACTCTGATTTAATTAACTAAAAGAATCTCACTTGCCCCACCCAGGGTATTTAACACCTTGTTAAGTAAAGTAGGAATAAGTTCAAACTTGATTTAATTAACTATAAGAATCTAAGTATCTAAGTGTCTAAGTACTGGGACCCCCTTAATGTATCACTTAAGTACTTTACAATTGCTAGTAAGTTATGGGAGATACTAACTCAGGACTGCCCAATTTATGATGCCCAATTCAGAGAAAGTGCTAAGCTTTGTCGGCAGAGCAGAATTAGAGTAGGTCAAAGGAAACTAAGACACAAGCTTAGAGTAAACATCCCTGCTTTTCATCAGGACTTTTTGTCTCAAATATAGTGATGTGATCTCGAACCTCTTCAATGGAGAGACAAGATCGATCTATGTCAATATTCTCTAAGTCAATTATATTCAACCCTTTAATTATACCATGAGAAGTACAATTCTCAAAGTTATGCGTTATATCTTTCCCTTTAAGGTTGTATACAATTTGATCTTGACTAACATTTGTTTTGTTTTTTTCCTTCCCCCTTTCACTTACCTTTTTCATGCAGCTCTTGAATCACATATGCCGATTGAATTCTGTTCAGTTCTGGTCTTTTTGTCAGGAAATTTTGGAAATCCTCTATGTCATGAATATTCATCCTTTCCCCTGACGGTATATGCTGAATTTTGCAGGGTAGTAAATTCTTGGTTGCAATCCCAGGTCCTTTTCCTCTGATATATGGTATTCCAGGTCCCCTGGTCCTTCAATGTTGAGAGGTCCTGTGAGTCTGACTGTGTTTCCTTTGAAATTAAACTGTTTCCTTTTATTGCTTGCAGAATTTTCCCCTTTATTTGAGAGTTCTGGAATTTGGTTATAACAACCCATGGAGTTTTTTTATCCTCTTTCTGGAGGGCTTCTGTGTATTTTTTCAATTGTCTTTTTGTTCTGGCAGATTTGCACAGTTTTCCATGATAGTTACCTGCATGATGTTTTCTAGGTTGCTTTTTCTTTTATTCTAGGCTTTCTAGAAGTCTGATTATTAGTGAATTATCTCTTCTGGATCTAATTTCCAGGTCATTTGGTTTTTTTTCCAAATGATACTTTATAATTTCTTCAATTTTTTTCAGTCTTTTCATTTTATTTGATTGAATATTGTAGTCTCATAGATTCTTTGGTTTTGATTTGTTCAATTCTAAATTTTTATAGTATTATTTTCTTTAATTAGCTTTTATGTTTCCTTTTCCAGCTAGTTATTTTTACTTTTGATAGAGTTGATATCTTTGGTGCATTTTTCATAATTTTCCTGCATGACTCTCATTTCTTTTTTCCATTTTTCTTCTTCATTTCTTCTTTGGTTTTAAAATGTTTTTCAAGCTCTCCTAGGAACTTTTGGATTTGAGTCCAATTCATAGACTCTTTTGGGACTTTTTCTGTGAATAATTTTTCAATGATTTCTTCATCAGACGTAGAATTGTTATCATCTTTAGTTGCAAAGTACTTTCCTATAGTGAGCTCTCTTTTGGCTCTTTTGCTCATCCTTGTTGTTTTATCTCTGCTCCTGAGGTATAGGGAGTATAGATGCAAGCTTTTTATGATGGGGCAAGGGTCTGATCCCTGGCTTGTCGTTGTTCAAGATGTTGCCTATGCATTCTAGGTCTTGCCTTCACAGAGGTTTATTTCCTCCTTTATGTTCAGATTCTGCCTATGCAGTGGTTTGTTCCGAACACCATTCTGTCTTTTGCCCTGATATTCCCAGGGTTTAGACTTTGTTTGGGGATGGGGACCCTCCCTGGTGGCTTGCTATCTAGCTTCCAGGACTAGCTGGCTTTGCCTTCTCCAGCCTCATTTCACTTTACTTCCCCCTTTCCCCCAAAAGAGACAGTCCTCCACAATATCTACTGTTGAAAACTTCTTTGTATCTTCTCTTTTGCTTGATGGGATCTGTAGCTTGAATGTCAGCATAGAGACTTCATTTATCTTTGGTAGGAAAAAGTTCTGGAATCATGTTAGATTTGTGCTGCCCTTTTGGCTCTATACATGGAAGTCCTGTCAGAAAAGAGTCTTTTTTTAATGAAAGATTTAATTTATTTTGAGTTTTACAAGTTTTCCCCCATTCTTGCTTCCATCACCCCACCCTCCACAGAAGGAATTCTGTTAGTCTTTGCATTGGTTCCATGTTATATATTGATCTCAGTTGAATATGATGACAGAGAAATCATATGCTTAAGGAAGATAAATAAAGTATGAGATAGTAAAATTACATAATAATATAATGTTTTTCCCCCTAATTTGATGGTAATAGTCTTCGGTCTTTATTCAAAGTCCATAATTATTTCTCTGGATACAGATGATATTCTCCATTGCAGATAGCCCAAAATTGTCTCTGGTTGTTGCACTGAAGGGATGAGCAAATCCATGAAGTTTGATCATCACCCCCATATTGCTGTAAGGGTGTGCAATGTTCTTCTGGTTCTGCTCATCTTGCTCAGCATCAGTTCATGCAAATCCTTCCAGGCTTCCCTGAATTCCCATCCCTCCTGGTTTCTAATAGAACAATATTATTCCATGACATATAAATGCCACAGTTTGCTAAGCCATTCTACAATTGAAGGACATACACTTGACTTAGAGTTTTTTGCCACCACAAACAGGGCTGCTATAAATATTTTTTGTACAGGTGATGTTTTAGCCTTTTTCATCATCTCTTCAGTGTATAGACCCAGTAGTGATATTGCTGGGTCAAAGGGTGCATATTTTTGTGGCCCTTTGAGCACAATTCCAAATTGTTCTCCAGAAATGTTGGATGAGTTCACAGCTCCACCAACAATGTATTAGTGTCCAAGATTTCCCACATCCCTTCCAACATTGATCATTGTGCTTTCTGGTCATATTGGCCAGTCTGAGAGGTGTGAGGTGGTATCTCAGAGATGCTTTAATTTGCATTTCTCTAATAAGTAATGATTTTGAGCATTTTTTCATATGACTATGGATTGCTTTGGTTTCCTTAGCTATAAATTGCTTTTGCATATCCTTTGACCGTTTGTCTATTGGGGAATAGTTTGGTTTTTTTTGAAAATTTGACTCAGTTCTCTGTATATTTTAGAAATGAGTCCTTTGTCAGAAATACTAGATGCAAAAATTGTTTCCCAATTTACTACATTTCTTTTGATCTTGGTAACTGTAGTTTTCTCTGTGCAAAATCTTTTTAATTTAATGAAATAGAAATTATCTAATTTGTTTTTAATGATATTCTCCATCTCTTCCTTGGTCACAAATTGCTTCCTTTTCCATAGATCTGATCCTTGATCTTCTAGTTTGCTTATAATATTGCTTTTTATGTCTAAATCCTATATCCATTTGGATCTTATCTTGGTATAGGGTGTGAGGTGTTGGACTAATCTAAGTTGCTTCCATACTAACTTCCAATTTTCCCAACAGTTTTTATCGAAGAGAAAGTTTTTATCTCAATAGCTGGACTTTTTGAGTTTATCAAACAGTAGATTACTATAACCATTTCCTGCTATTGCACCTAGTCTATTCCACTGATCCACCACTCTATTTCTTAGCAAATACAAGACAGTTTTGATGACTGATGCTTTATAATATAATTTTAGATCTGGTAAGGCTAAACTACCTGTATTTGTACATTTTTTCATGGAATCCCTGGAAATTATTGACTTTCTACTTCTCCATATTAATTTACTTACAACCTTTTCTAACTCATTAAAGTAATTTTTTGGAATTTTGATTGGTAACACACTAAACAAGTAGTTTAGTTTTGATAGAAGTGTCATTTTTATTATATTAGCTCGACTTATCCATGAACAGTTGATGCTTGCCCAGGTATTTAAATCTGATTTTATTTGCATGTGAAGAGTTTTGTAATTGTTTTCACAAAGTTTTTGAGTCTGCTTTGGCAGGCAGACTCCCAGGTATTTTATTTTGTCTGAAGTGATTTTGAATGGGATTTCTCTTTCTAGTTCTTTCTGCTGTATCTTACTAGTCATATATAGAAATGTTGAGAATTAATGAGGGTTTATTTTATATCCTGCTATTTTGCTAAAGTTGCTAATTATTTCTAGTAGTTTTTTAGATGACTTTTTGGGATTCTCTAGGTATACCATCATGTCATCTGCAAAGAGTGAGAATTTTGTCTCCTCCTTCCCTATTCTAATTTCTTCAATTTCTTTTTCTTCTCATGTTGCTGAGGCTAACATTTCTAATATGATATTGAATAGTAGTGGTGATAATGGGCATCCTTGTTTCACCCCTGATTTTTTTGGGAATGCCTTAAGCCTATCCCCATTGCATATGATGGTTGTTGATGGTTTCAGATAGATACTGCTTATTATTCTAAGGAACAAAACCATTTAATTCCAACATTCTCTAGTGTTTTTTATTAGGAATGGGTACTATATTTTGTCCAAAGCTTTTTTCAGCATCTATTGATATGAGCATATGATTTCTGATAGGTTTGATATTGATATTATTAATTATATTAACAGTTTTCCTAATATCGAACCAACTCTACATTCCTGGGAAAATCCTACTTGATCATAATGTATTATCTTAGTGATAACTTATTGTAATTATTTTGCTAAGATTTTAGTTACAATTTTTTCATATATATTTATCAGGGAGATAGTTCTATAGTTTTCTTTCTCTGGTTTTTAACTCTTCCTGGTTTAGGTATCAGCACCATATTGGTGTCAAAGAAAGAGTTAGGAAAGAGTTCCATCTTCACCTATTTTTCCAAAGATTTTAGTTACAAAGAGTTTATATACAATTGGAACCAATTCTTCTTTAAAGGTTTGATAGAATTCATTTGTGAATCCATTTGGTCCTGGAGATTTTTTCTTAGGGAGTTCAGTAATGACTTGTTGAATTTCATTTTCTGAGACAGGTTTATTAAGGTTTTTAATTTCCTATTCATTTAATCTGGGCAACTTATATTTTTGTAAATATTCATCCATTTCACTTAGATTGTCAAATTTATTGGCATAGAGTTGGGCAAAATAATTCCGTATTATTACTTTTTCTCCTCATTGGTGGTGAGTTCACCTTTTTCTATTTATGATAGGAGCAATTTGGTTTTCTTCTTTCTTTTTTTAAATCAAATTGACCAGAGGATTTTCAATTTTATCATTTTTTCTTAAAACCAGCTCTTTGTTTTATTTATTAGTTAGTTCAATAGTTTTCTTGCTTTTGATTTAATTAATTTCTCCTTTAATTTGTAAAATTTTTAATATGTTATTTAATTGGAGGTTTTTAATTTGTTCTTTCTCTATTTTTTGGTTGCATATTTAGTTCATTTATTTCTTCTTTCTCTAATTTATTCATGTAAACATTTAAAGATATAATATATTCTCTGACAGCCACCTTGAGCGTATCCCATAGGTTTTGGTATGTTGTATCATTAATGTCATTATCTAGGATGAAATAATTAATTCTTTCTATAATCTGTTGCTTGACCCACTCATTCATTAAAATGAGGTTTTTAGTTCTGTGTTTATATCTTCCTGGCCCATTATAGCATATGATTTTTATTGCTTTATGATTTGAGACAGATGTATTCACGATTTCTGCCTTTCTGCAATTGATCATTAGGGTTTTATGCCCTAGTACATGGTCAATTTTTGTGTAAGTGTCATGTACTGCAGAGAAAAAGGTATATTCCTTTCTATCCCCATTCAATTTCCTCCATAGGTCTATCATATTTAGGTTTTCTAACAATTTATTTATCTCCTTAACTTCCTTCTTTTTTATTTTATTATTAGATTTATCTAAATCTGAGACTGGGTGGTTGTGGTGTCCCATAGTCGAGTTTTGCTGTCTATGTCTTCCTGTAGCTCTTTCAACTCCTCCTCTAATAATTTGGATTCTGTCCCATTGGGTGCATGCATATTTAGCATTCAAATTACCTTATTGTCTATGGTACCTTTTAGGAGGATATAGTTTCCTCCTTTATCTCTTTTAATGCTATCTATTTTTGCAGCTGCTTTATCTGAGTTAAGGATTGCTACTCCTGCTTTTTTCACTTCAGCTGAAGCAAAATATATTTTGTTCTAACCTTTTACCTTTACTCTATATGTCTCTCTCTGCTCCAAAAGAGTTTCTTGTAAACAGCATATTGTAGGATTCTAGTTTTTAATCCACTCTGCTATTCGATTATGTTTTAAGGGATAGTTCATCCCATTCACAATCAATGTTATAATTACTAACTCTTTATTGCCCTCCATGCTATCTTACTTCTGGTTGTATTTTTCCCCTTTTTTTCCTTTTATTGATATTCTCCATTATTTTGTTTCTGAATACCTCCACCTTCAGTGTGTTTGCCATCTTATATCAAGCCCCCCTGCTTTTTTCCCCTTTCTCTTTTCCCCTTCATCCCTTCCTTCAGTTATTTCCCTTTGATATCCCCCTCCCCTTTCCCCACTCCCCTTTTCCCCTTTTAATGCTTGAAAGGTAAGGTAAGTTTCTTAACTTGACTTAGGTGTCTTAGTTAACTTTAAGTCAAGTCTGATGACATGAAGATTCAGGTGGTTCTCACCTCCTGCCTTCTTCCCCTCAATTACAATAGGTCTTTTGTACCTCTTTATATAATGAGATTTACCCCATTCAGTCTCCCTCCAACCTCCCTTCTGTTACTGCCCCCTTTTTTAAGGAACAATTGTTTTTAAATCATTCTATCTGAGTCACAGATGGGTTTATGAGTTTCCATCACTTCTGTCCAGTTTCATCTTATTGGATAGCAGTTTTTTGTTTTTTACCTTTTCATGCATCTCTTGAGCCTCCTATTTGATGTTCCAAATTTTCTATTTAGCTATGGTCTTTTCATCATGAACTCTTGGAAGTCTCCCATTTCATTAAATGTCCATCTTTTCACCTGAATGAGAAGGCTCAGGTTTGTTGAGTAGTCAATTCTTGGCTGAATTCCAAGCTCACTTGCTCTTTGGAATATCTCATTCCAGGCCCTTTGATCCCTTAATGTTGCTGTGGCCAGGTCCTGTTTAATCCTTACTGTGGCTTTTTGGTATTTAAATTTTTTTTTCCTTCTGGCTGCTTGTAGGATTTTTTCTTTTATCTGATAGTTCTGGAATTTGGCCACAGCATTCCTTGGTGTTTTCCATTTTAGGATCTCTTTCTGGAGGGGATTGATGCATTATTTCAATAACTATTTTGCCCTCTGGCTCCATGCTATTAGGGCAATTTTCCATCACTAAATCCTGTAATATTAAGTCCCCGGCTTTTTTTTCCTCTTCAATGTTTTCAGGAAGGTCTGTAATTCCTCAGGTTGCCCCTTCTTGATCTTATCTTGAGGTCAATGATTTTGCTAATGAGGAATTTAACATTTTTTCCCTATTTTTTTGATCTCTTAGTTTTGTTTAGCACAATTTTGTTGTCTCATGAAGTCATTAGTTTCCACCAATTCCATTCTTTTCTTTTAGAGAAGAAAATTTTTCTTGATTTATCTTTTGTAACTCCTTTTCCAGTTGGCCCATTCTATTTTTGAAGGACCTTTCTATTTGTCCAAGTGTAGTTTTGAGAGAATCATTTTCTTTTTGCATTTGCCCCATTGAGGATTTGAGAGAATTATTTTCTTTTTGCATTTGCCCAATTTAATATCTGAGAGTTATTCTCATTTTGAATTTGCCCATTTGTATTTTCCAAGGATTTATTTTATTGTTGCATGGTGTTAATTTTCTCTTGAGTTTCTTTTCCTAGTTTTTCCAATTGATTTTAAACTCCTTCCTGATTTCTTCAAGGAAATCTTTCTGATATGGAAACCAACTCATATTCTCCTCAGCAGTGCCAGATCTCTCTGGGTTAGAATCTGTCTCTTCTATGTATTTCGCCAAGGACCGCCTTTTCTCTGGTCTTTTTTCATCTTTCCAGGATCTTGTGTTGGGGGCGGGAGCTGGCTCTCAGAGGTTTGCTTTTGAAGATCCTAGAGGCTTTGTTCACTTGGCTTAGTAATTCCAAGGACCAGACAGTAGGTGGCGCTGGTTGCTTTCTCTCTAGTGTTTGAGGTCCTTAGCAGCAGGGTCTGAGTTGACCTTGAACACTGGACTGGGTCCTGGGGGAGGGAGTTCATCTCTTTCTGTTGAGTGAACTCTATTGCCCTGAGAGGGTGGGACATCAAAGGGCTCTGCTGAAAGTATGGAGCTGGCCCAGCTGGCTGCTGTCCAGGCATGCTCTGAGACTCTGTGCTGGAGCTCTCCTCCACCCAAAATACTCCACAGCTAAAGTTGGATCTCATACCTGCCACTCACCAGAAGACTCTATACCTGAGGCTGCCCCTCTGGCTTCCCCTAGCTGCTGTCCCTGGGCTGATCCTCTGCTCTCGTCTCCCGATTCACCCGATGTCCCCTGAGACAGACCTTGGTAATTGTTCTTCATCTAGCTTCTCTTTTTGGGTTTTGTTGATCGAATTTCCGTTAAGAGGTTTCTTTCATGTTATTTCTGAGGGGAAAGAGGACTTATCACAGTGTCTGTCTTCTCTCTGCCATCTTGGTGGGAAGTCTAGAATAGACTCTTATATCACTCTTTTACAGAGAAACAAAGGATCTGAGAAGACAGTTCATCAATTGCATTTGTTTACATGCCTTTGGATCACAAAACCATGAATTTTGATCTTGAAGGGATCTAAAAAGTAATAGAGCTAATCACTTAATCAACCAGTATTTATTAAATAATTACTCTGTATCAAATACTGTGTTAGGCATTAAGGAATCTAGAACAAAAAGCAGCTGTTCCTCCCCTCAAGGTGTTTACATTTCATTAAATCATATTATGTATGCCTATAATTACAGTCTAATAAAGGACTGCAAGGCAATTTAGGGACATGGTCTAAGTCACCTAGGTATAGAGAAGTAGAGCCTACTCCTCTGACTACAAGTCCAAAACTCACTTGCCCTGCCCCATGAAGTCAAGCCTTTTGTTCAGCCTCTATTGGAATATGAACTCTTTCCAAGTAAGTGTAGCTTCTTTATGAACAGGGCCAATTCACTTTGTTTTTATTTCCCTAACAACAAAAATAATGCCTGCCATGAAATAGATGATAAATAAATGTCTTTTAAATTGAATTGAATTTGGGGTGGCTAGGTGGCACAGAGGAAAGAGCACTGGCCCTGGAGTCAAGAGTACCTGAGTTCAAAACCAGCCTCAGTCACTTAATAACTACCTAGCTGTGTGGCCTTGGGCAAGCCACTTAACCCAAATGCCTTCCAAAAACTAAAAAAACATAAATAAATTGAATTTGAGAAGAGAATTTTTTGACATATAAAAGTTGCTCCTTTTTTGTGCTTTTTGTCTCTTTGAGTTTTATATATATATATATATATATATATATACATATATATATGTATGTATCTTTATCTCTATTTAACTTTTTTAATAATTGTGCCTTTTTTGTTTGTTTCTTTGAATGTTCATTGCCTACAGAGTAGACACTTAATAAATGTTCACTTGGTTACTTGTGAAGAAACTGGCTAATCTATTACCTTGAAAAACCTTGAAAATTAAAAGTGACACTTGCCTGGAAAATTTTAAGTATAGTAAAACGTCTCAGCTTCTGACTTAATGCCTTCTTAGTCTAAGTATAATTATAGAACGAAATAGAATGTTATCATAGGCACGGATCTCTCTGGGATGAACATGTTTCTCTTATACACTGAGTGAACCAGAGAATTTAAGAATTCTTAGAAGATGTGGTATGATTACAGTCAATTATATTAGGATCCTAAATTCATTAATAATAAAATCTACTCTTATCTTTTTAAGGCAGTTTATGTTTATTTTTCTCAGAGGATTTTAATTAAATTTATTATAAATTGTTATTATATAACATATTTTCCTATATCCCCAAAGCCATGTGAATCTGTTTTGGAGACTACAGTAACCACCTACCACTAACACTTCTGAGGAGTTAAGTATTTTCTTAAGTCCTGTTTATCTTACTTTCAAGAAAAATAAAAAAAAATCACAATTAAGAATGTTCTGTAACAACCCATGGAAAATAGAATCATTTAATAAGGGCCTAATGAAATCTCAGGTTTTGTTTTGTTGTTTTGTTTTGTTATTTCTTCTTTTCTTTCCTGTAAAGCACTCAGCCCAAAGGAGACATTTTTTTTGTAAAGTGGGGAGAAAATCTGATGAAACATTTAAATTTCTTCTGTTTTTCCAGGATTTAAGCATTGCTTGGTGGTAAAGAGACTGGACTGAAGCCCTTGGATTTCATACAAGGTCCTCAAACAGAGTCAATGCATGTGGCTTTGGGCCAAATATAGGCTTTGGCACAAGGTGTGACTATAAGAGTTCTGACCTGATTCTCTGGACATTAGTCAAAGCCACAGAGCATTCTTCATAAGGTGTGGTTTTTATTATAGCCTGGCCCTCCACATCATACACGTTCCCTTTCTTGGCACAGTTTTTCAAAAATCTTTCTGAATGCACACTCCTGCATAGTCTTTTTTGGCAAAACATTGATTCCTGACATCATTGCCCTCCTAACCTAAGGGGATATAAATTAGAAATTTGAAACTGTTGTTTG
Source organism: Macrotis lagotis (assembly GCF_037893015.1). Taxonomy (NCBI): domain Eukaryota; kingdom Metazoa; phylum Chordata; class Mammalia; order Peramelemorphia; family Peramelidae; genus Macrotis; species Macrotis lagotis. The sequence continues at coordinate 47,122,049 of NC_133659.1, read as the reverse complement.
ACGCTCTGCAAAGACAAACAAACCTCTTGGCTGTTGTGCTCCTTAAAAGAATACAAGGTAATGGTGCCCAGTTCAGTAAACTACCTGTTTCCAGTTCAACACACAGTTTTAAGCTGCAACTCTACCAGCAATTACTTAACTACAAATGGTTGGAGAAAAAGGAAACAAAAAGAATAGTTTTAAAAATACTATTTTATTTTTTTCTTAGTTACATGTCAAGAAAAACTTTGAGCATTCATTTTTTTTTAGGTTTTTGCAAGGCAAATGGGGTTAAGTGGCTTGCCCAAGGCCACACAGCTAGGTAATTATTAAGTGTCTGAGGCCAGATTTGAACTCAGGTACTCCTGACTCCAGGGCCAGTGCTCTTTCCACTTCACCACCTAGCTGCCCCCTAGCATTCATTTTTAGCAAGATTTGAGTTCCAAACTCTTCTGCCTCTTTCCCTTTTCTCTTCTCTTCCAAAATGGAAGGCAATTTTGATAGGTTATAATTGTGTTATCATGTAAAATATACATCCATATTAGTCACAGTTGTAAAACAAAAAAAAAAAAATCCAAAATAGCAAATAAACTGAAAAGGGAAGTAGACCAAAGTACGATTCTCTCTGCATTTTGAGTCTATCAGTTCTTTATCTGGATATGTTTAACATTTTCCATCACTGAATCCTTTGTACTTGTTTTAGACATTGTGTTGTTGAGAACAGCAGAGATATTCATAATTGATTCTCACACAATATTGCTGATTATATATGTACACAGTTTTCCTGGTTCTGCTCATTTTCCTTTGTATCAATTTGTACAAATCTTTCTTTTTCTAAATCTTTTTTCTAATCTTTTTCTAAAACCTGCCTGCTCATCATTTTTTATTGCACAATAGTATTCCATTACATTCATATAAGATTGTTTAGCCATTTCTCCAATTATTGGTCCTCCCTACAATTTCCAATATTTTTCCACCATGAAAAGAATTGCTCTAAATATTTTTGTACAGGTCCTTTTGCCTTTTTTATGATCTCCTTGGGGATCAGACCTAGTAGTAGTATTGCTAAATTAAAGATTATACATAGTTTTGGATTTATTAAAAAAGAATGCATTTTTACCCAGATGTCATGGAACTAACTTAAAAGGATATAGAAGATGTTTCTAGTATTTAAGAAGTTATAAGTGATCTATGATGAGACATCCAGATATACCCCTAAGAAGGTGGAGAAATGGGCTATGGGGGAGTTTGTTTTCTCTATTGCATTCTTTTTTTTTAAAGAAAGATTGTACTTGTTTTGAGTTTTACAATTTTTCCCCTCTTCTTGCTTCTCTCCCCCCACCCCCCACAGAAGGCAGTCTGTTAGTCTTTACATTGTTTCCATGGTATACATTGATCTGGGTTGAATGTGATGAGAGAGAAATCATATCCTTAAGGAAGAAAAATAAAGTATAAGAGATAGTAAAATTACATAATAAGATAAATTTTTTTTTTCTAAATTGAAGGTAATAGTCTTTGGTCTTTGGTCAAGCTCCACAATTCTTTCTCTGGATACAGATGGCACTCTCCTTCACAGATAGTCCAAAACTGTCCCTGATTATTGCACTGATGAAATGAGCAAGTCCTTCAAGGTTGATCACTCCCATGTTGCTGTTAGGGTGTACAATGCTTTTCTGATTCTGTTCAGCTCATTCAGCATCAGTTCATGGCTTCCCTGAATTCCCATCCTTTCTGGTTTCTAATAGAACAATAGTGTTCCATGACACACACAAACACACACACACACACACACACACACACACACACACACACACACACGCACACACACACAGATATATATACCACAGTTTGCCAAACCATTCCCCAATTGAAGGACATTCACTTAATTTCCAATTCTTTGCCACCACAAATAGAGCTGCTATGAATATTTTTGTACAAGTGATATTTTTACCCCCTTTTTTATAATCTCTACAGAATAGACCCAGTAGTAGTATTGCTAGATCAAAGCGTATGCACATTTTTGTTGCCCTTTGGGCATCATTCCAAATTGCTCTCCAGAAAGATAAGTTTGGATAAGTTCACAGCTCCACCAACAATGTATTAGTTTTGTTTTGTTTTGTTTTTAGGTTTTTGCAAGGCAAATGGGGTTAAGTGGCTTGCCCAAGGCCACACAGCTAGGTAATTATTAAGTGTCTGAGACCGGATTTGAACCCAAGTACTCCTGACTCCAAGGCCAGTGCTTTATCCACTATGCCACCTAGCTGCCCCCCAACAATGTATTAGTGACCCACATTTCCCACATCCCTTCCAACATTGATCATTGTCCTTTCTGGTCATACTGGCCAGTCTGAGAGATGTGAGGTGGTACCTCAGAGACTTAAATTTGTATTTCTCTAATAAGTAATGATTTAGAGCAATTTTTCATATGACTATGGGTCACTTTTACATCTGGAAATTGTCTTTGTATATCCTTTGACCATTTGTCATCAATTGCATTCTTGAGAGACATTATTTAACTATTCTATAGAAGTCATATATTAATTGGCAATGACACCAGTGTTAGATGAGAACTTACTGTGTATCCTTACCCCCAATCTCATTGTTGTAGACTTGGATAGAAAACATTTTATGGCATTGATTACCTTGAAGATTATCGAGTAAGATCACATTTGAAAACTTTTTCCTGTATATGATAATAATTTTCATAGGTGCTGCTTACCTTTCCTAGACAAAATGTGAAAGATAAAGAGAAAAGTAAATAATGATAATATAATTATTGTGATGAAATATAGAGAGGGGGAAGACTGATGAGATAATATTGAAAAATATCAGATTTGAAATGAATTTTTAAGGAAGCCAGGGATTTCAGGGAAATTGAGGTGAGCTGACAGAAGATTACCGTCAAAGAGCATAGTTAGGAACCAAATCTGGAGTAGAGAAATGGAGGAGCATTTAAGTTGAAGGTGAAGAGACTTATGTTAGAAAGAGCAAGATGGTGGAATTTTTGGATCATGTAAAAGAGATTAAAATATAAAAGTATAAAAAGACTGGAAATATAGAAAAAGATCATATTGAGAAGAGATTTAAATGCCAAAGAGATGATTTCACTTTTGAACCTGTAGGCAATAGGGACCCATTGAAATTTATAAAGTAAAGTGATGACAAGTTGTTTTTTTTAAATAAATCACTGGCAGGTGAGTAGAGCATGGATTGGCGTAGGAAGAGTCCTGAGGCAGAAATATTAGCCTTCTTGGCTATTGTAATAATCTAGGCATCAGGTGACATGAAACTGCATTAAAATGTCCATATAAGTAGAGAGAACGGGATATATAAAAAGGGAGGAACAAAATGAAGATCAATTGGATTGGTGAAATCAGTTGGAAAAAGTAGCTAAGGATGGATAACATTAAGTTTGGAACCAGGGTGACTGGGAAATTGTTGATACCTTCTTTAGTAAAAAATGATCTTTGGAAGAGAAGAAGTTTGGGGAGAAAAAGCAATTAGTTTTATTTTAATATTTTTATCTATTAGTAAAAATAAAATACTAGCACAAATGAGAGAATTGCAACCAAGAAAGAGTACTTTGGTTTAAAATTTTTCACATATAGTGAATTAGACAAATGGGAAAATTTCAGACCCTAGGTAGGAACATTGAAGAGCTGATTTGATCAGGGGTCATCATTCCAGACCTGGAGAGGAGACATGTGAGACAGAAGGAAAAGATATACACTAGGTGGGAAAAAGTGTTTGGCTGGGAGGTTGAAGAAGGCAGTTGAGGAGAAGGAAATAAAGTAAAACATGGATGGGGGAATTCCTAAAAATAGTATTCTGGGAAAAGCAGTTGAATGAGATCAAGGTATGGTCTCTGGTATGGTAGAAAAGTGGTTAGGACAAAAAAGCAAAATGATATCAAATAGAATCGTGTGGCAGAATATGTTGAAATTTATTCACATCCTGAAATTAAAACTGGATGTGAAGACTACATTTAAATCAATATGTTCAATAGCAGTAAATGTACAATTTCAGAATTACAAAATAGATTATACCAGACTTTTGAAGGTAGCCTAAATAAAAAAAATGCAATATTATAAAAGAATATGAGATCATAACCTAACGGATGCTGTAAAAAGATTATCATTTCCAAATCTAAAAGAAGGAAGAATATTGATGGGTCATCATAAACAAATTGTAGTGAGAAGAAAATGATAGAAAAAGTTTAAATCATTTAAAAAGTTTTAAGTATATGTTATGATTACTATTATTTTAACTCCACAAAGTCTTTTGGAACAATCAGACCTTAATTCACTTAAATATAATCAAAGTTGATACTTAGTACACAACATTAAATTTCCTCCTGAATGAAGCAATGGCTAGGAATGATCTCAAAAGACCCTCCATAGATGACATGTCTGTGAATTCACCTAACAAAATGTTTAGAAGGAAAAAAAAAAAAGCACTGAATGAATGAATGACTAATTCATGCAACTTTTTTTCTGGAGAAATGTAAAGGTTTATGTTGGCAAATCAGGACAAAGTCATTTCCAACAGAAATTACAGACAGGTCTGTCTTAAGGGACATGGTATTAATTACTGATCTAGATTATGAAAGGGAAAGTAGAATTTATGCAATACATCATTGCCGACTGAAACAAAAAAGCACTTACCAAATGCCAGGAAAGACATGGCCTAGTGTCTACATTTTTAGAACAGGAGCTCAATATATTCATATTGACAAATCCCTGGCTATAAAGTTCAAAATATTCTGGAAAAGTCAACTAATAAACTATGATAAAACCAGATAATTTACCAAATATTGAACCGTTGTCCCCAGTTGTCCAACTCAATCTCTTTCTCTTGGGGGTGGGGGCAAGGCAATGGAATTAAGTAACTTGCCCAACACAACTAGCTAATTATTATTAAGTGTCTGAGTTCACATTTGAACTCAGGTCCTCCTGACTCCAGGGCCAGTGCTCTATCCGCTGTGCCACCTAGCTGCCCCAACATAATCTCTTAATGACTCAACGTTCTGTACTATGGGATAATTAGAAGCTATTGGATTGGTTCAAGAGATGAAAAGACTGAGATCTCAAGAAAGGCTGGACCAAACCTAGAGAAGGTTCCAGTAGATACAAGAAGATGATATCTTGTTTTCTTCCCTGCAAATTTTGAAGTGTTCTGATTACAGTGAGACAATTAGTGATAGGAAGGTCAACATCTGTTTTTTTCCCCTCAATTAGCCTCCCTGTATCTGTAAATAACCTATACATTTATTTATTTTATTTTGTATGTGTTTGTTCTTAACTGATTTCAAGTAAAAGGCTTTCTGGAAGGAGAACTGACCAATGTAAAAAATATCCCGTACTACTGTAAACTATGTTAGCAAAGACCAATAGAGTTGGCAGCAGCAGCTGCTGCTGAATACAACAGTAACCAGTTAAAAAGAAATGAGCAACACAGTTAATCCAGTTCAGTGATGGAATGACCCACCAGCCAAAACATTGTGTCTTGTAAAGCACCATACCAGTTGAGCAAACTTGGTTGGGGACTCCAAGAGGGGAGAACAAGTTTCCTAACTTATCACCCGAGTGTTTAAATTACCAGGAATGGAGAGTATGCACCAGGGTTTGAGAGAATATTTTGTAAAATAGTCTTTGTTATATCTCCTCAGTAAATATCTTTTTAGGTTTTTTTTTTTTTTGCAAGGCAAATGGGATTAAGTGGCTTGCCCAAGGCCACACAACTAGGTAATTATTAAGTGTTTGAGGCCGGATATGAAGTCAGGTACTCCTGACTCCAGGGTGGGTGTTCTATCCACTGTGCCACCTAGCTGCCCCTGGTAATGGGGCATGAATTAGTCATTCATTCATTCATATGATGAACCATAGATGTCCACTGGTGGATTGATAATAATAAGAAGCTCGTGAGAGAAGTAATTGTCATCAATAGTCTGAGAATCTTTATCCATTCCATAATCATCCCTCATATTCCCTTATTCTTTTCCCTTCTATAATCAATCACCACCAAAAGAATGAAAGTAATGCCCTCAACATGTTGGGTACATTTTCTATCATTATTTTGGGAGTACAGCTAGCATGCATTGCTAGATGCTACCTTACATGGCTGAGGTAAGAACTCATAACTGAAGTCACAAATAGCAAAGAATACTTATTTACATTCTTGTCTTTCTCCCTCATAAAATAGTAGGCTCCATTATGGATGTTTCATACTTCTTCATTTCCCTCACAAGAGCATGGTGAATGGTTAATATGTTTTTGAATGAATGAATGAGTAGTTTTACATACTGTTATTTTGCATAAAGTTCCATATGCACATTGTATACACCAAGACTTGTTTTCTTACAGGGGTTTAGTTTACTGTTTTGGAAACAAGGGGCTTTGGGGATTAAGGGAGAGTATTACTTACTTGTCTCTAAGAAATAAGCATAACATTTACATGAAGAAATTTTGGCACTCATCCTCTTGGAACATTGCAAGATTCTTAGTGTTGTTTTGTCTGGATTATATCAGAGCTTATTAAAAAAATTTGTGCAAATATATACACAACTCTGAATTGATTTATTTTATCTTTCTTCCATATATTTTAATTTCTTCTTTCAAGATGGAGTTCTATCGTGTTTCTGGCACAAACTAATTTTAAGCAGAGAAGTTATTTTTATGAATAAGTTGCCTTATGTGTGGTGCCTTTCCTGGTCTTCTCCTAAAACTAATATTCCTCTTTTCAATTTGGCATTCCATAGTTCCCCAAATGGTTGAAGTGAGCTCATATCAACATAATATATTGTTAGGGACTATTCTTCATTGTCACTGTTATTCAGTCATTTCAGTCACATCTGTCTCTCTAAAACCTGATTCAGTGTTTTATTGGCAAATATTCTAGAAGGGTTTACTATTTACTTCTTCAACTCATTTTATAGATGAGAAACTGAGGCAAATAGGATTATGTGATGCAACCAGGGTCACACAGTTAGCAAGTATGTGAGGCCAGATTTTAACACCTGACTACAAGGCTGGTACTGTGCCTATTAATTTTTCCTTTGTCTACCATGTTTCTAAATGTGCTAGATGAGCTAGGGTAGAATTAACACTAAAGATCAAATCCTAAAATACATTTCACTAAATTTTACTGGGGTTAGATTAATAGGAGACAATTTGAGAAAGAGTTTGAAAGTCCAGTATATAATCTGGCCAGTGCGCTACAATGCCTAAGTCTTCCTCATTGATGCCTAATGGTTCATTTTGGGCTCTAGGATAAAATATGGACTACTCAAACTAGCTTTAACATCCTACAATCTGACTCTCACCTATATTTCCACTTTTATGTCAACTGACTCTTTTGTCCATTTAAGTTGACTTGCTAGTTTGATGTGATATTCCATTTCCTCCCTATTTGCATTGTCAATTACCACAATTCCGGAATGCATTTATCCTTCATCACCACCCGATAAAATCTTTTAATTCTGCAAAAGTTGAGCTCAATTGTCACATCTTAGAAAATTACTTTCTTGAACTCCTTAGGTATTAACCCTACTGCTTTGCAAAATTATTTTTCCGAACCTTTGCATTTATTTACATATGTAGGTGTTGAATGCTCCCAGTAGAATGTAAGATTGTTGGGGATCAAAAACTTGCAAAAGAATAAATGTTGAAAACTATCTTTGCATGTAATTGAAGAACAAATTTCCAAAAGAGAAGGGGAAAAATGATTGTTGTAGGAAGAATCTGTTTAGATTTCTGCTTATCTATCACCAAATATAGACACTTGCCTGAAGTATCTCAATAGAAAGACTGATAGATGTGATCTCAGAGCACCAGAATCTGAAACTCAGTTGTGCTACATGTCTTTGGGCAATTCATTTGAATCTTGTGAGCGTCAGTATCTTAAATACAACCAGAAAGGACAGAACTAGTTAAATTCTAGATCCATGATCCTATCTGATGAATTGTTCATGGGTAAGTTTATGGAAACTCTCTGACCTCAATTTATCCATAAGAATAGGAATAACTTGTAGTAGTGAACTCTTGATTTTCTTTGCAGGTGGGGTGGGATACAGATCTAGGAGATACTTGATTTAAGATGAATCTAAGTAAGGAAAATCTTTCTGTACTGAAGACTGGCACAAGTTCCAAATCCATCTCAGGAAGTTGCTGAATGTGAAAGTAAATGACTTAATATGCATCTGGGGCCGGACTTGAGTAGATCTTCCAAATTCCAAAGTTTATCTTCTAACAATATATTGTCTCTCAGACCGAAAGAAGTATTGAACATATGGTGATTTCTACATGTCAATTCACCTTTTGAGTTTTTAAAAAAAGAATGTTTGCTATGATGATCAATTTATCTTGACATTAGTTCTATCAGTTTACTCTGGTTCAGTGAAAAGGCTAGATTCTTAAATGAGAAGACTTGTATGAAGCTCAATTCTAGGCTCTGTGGGACTTTGGACAAATCACTTAGATTCTATGGGTTTCAGTTTCCTCATTTCCTCATTTCTAGAAATGAAAGGGTTGGACATGATGACGTCACTTTTTTCTCTAAATCTATGGTCCTATTATCTTTCACCTACAGAGGTACAATTTTCTTCCAAAGCAGATTCTTCCTACTTGGAAATCTCTTTTAAAAATCAACAGATTATAATTGTCTTTCCATTTTTTGATATATCCAGCTTGAGATAATCAGATGCTAGATTAAACCCAGGTTGAAAACCATTGAGTTGTTTGGGGACCATAAATGCATATTGGAATAAGTCCTATGAGGATCTAGTATTAGAAACAATTTCCAGAGCACCTGATTTTCCTGTCCCCTGATTTCTTGATTGAATGCCTTTATGGAATGTTGCCGCAAATTTAATTTCCAGGGCTGCACATCTGGGCAAGGTTTTATTTAAACTGCAATTTTAGCCCTCTTGTCATATAATTCAGTCCTATCTTGGAATGGATTTATTGTTAACCATTACCCTGGATAGTATTTTATTCCCTTGGTTGCTTCCATTTTTGACTTGGCAGCTCATGATAGGAAAGAAAGGAGATGTAGGAAATTCCTGGCAGATAGAAATACTTTGACAAATGAACTTCACTTAAAAATAAAAATAAAGACTAGTACATAAAAATCAGAACATAATAATATTGATCCCTGGCTGTAATTACCAAAACATTCTACTTTCCTACAAACTGTTAATCAAATAACTAATTTAAATAATGAGTTCTTAATTTATTTAAACAGATCTGATTAGTAATAATAATATTAATAATAATAACACATTTATATCACACTTTAATTAATGCAAAATATTTTGCATATGTTATGTGATTTGCAAGGATTAACATGTAACAATTCAGATACATCTCTGTTCTATAGCATGCCTTTAAAGTAATACTTCAGAAGAATAGCTTTCATGACATTTACCTAGTTTCACCATGGCTTGGATGCCTAAAGCACTATTTTACTCAAGTTGATGTAAAACCACAAATCATTCTTCAATAAATCCTGGCATTATTTTACTCCAAGCAAAATCATAATGGAAACATCAAAGAGTGTTAGCACTCCTTACAGATGTACAAATACTGTTTATCCTATGGGAAATGAAAATAAACATCCTATTACCCAGCATGTTATTAAGTAGCACTCTCTATAACCTGGAATGTCCGTCATATACAGTACAGTGATGATTGAAGTATACAATAGGGACTGTGAGGCATTTTGTATGTCACAAATATAAAATCATTATTTATCAACAAAAGGATGAATTATGTTTGGAAAAGGAAAAGGTTTTAAAGAACACTTAATATACACAAACACAAATATGTGGATATCTATATATGTATGCATATTTACTATATTTGTGTGTATGTGTATATGAATGAATATATGAAGGAGAGAGAGAGCAGGAGAAAAACATAAAGCAGAAAGAGCAAGAAAGAGAGAGACAAAGACATATAGAGCCAGAAAAACAGAAAAAGAGACAGGGAGAGAATTTACATGGACACATCAGAGTATTTAAAGAGTTGGATTACTCTCATCCCCTAAACAGAATAGTAAACAGAGATTGACATCTACTACATTTGTTTTTACATGAGCCAAAGCCAAATGTGATCATTTGCTTAAAAATGACTCATTTACATTTCTAAAAAGTTCTAGAGATAGAAATATCTGGTTTCTGGGGTAGCAAGAACTTAAGGGAAAATACATATCTGATATATAATTTTGCTACAATGTCATATGTATTTGCATAGCCTATGTCCTCCTAGGAGCTAAAGGTATTTTAAATACTTCAAGCAATGAATTCCCACATCATGGTTGAAAAATAATTAGCAACTACCTCATCAGTATTTGATGAAATTCTGAATTTTTTTTTAAAGTGACATCAAGAAACATACAGTAAAAGGTCTAGAGAAGATTCATTTGGACCAAAGACCTCAAGAAATACATTTAATTTTATCTTTAACAATAGATTTTAAATAATAGAATATTTAGTCCAGTTGTCCTTCATTTTTTCCTTTTAATTCTCTTCATCCTAACCTAACAAGAGTCTCAAAGCGTCATCCATAAGACTGTCTATGATTATGAATTTGGAGTGAAAAAAATGGAATATGAATCTTGGCTCTGTCATTTTTAACCCTTGTCACCTTGCTCAAGTCACTTAATCACCTTAGGTCATGATTTTCCCCCCTCTGTAAAACAGAGGGGGGTTGGATTAGGTAACTAAGAAATTTCTTTCAAACTCTAAATCCTGTGAGTGACCAGCAGAATGACTTTTCATTTGAGTGCAGAAAGCAATAGTCCCTAGTGTTTAGCTGATTCATTTTATGCACTGATAGAACATTAACATTCCCCAAATTCTTCTTCCATAAAAGGGTTAATAGAACTTACCAGAAATGATCTAAGAATCCCTAACAGAATTTTTGTTGTTGTTATTGGCTGAGGAGTAAAATTGGGAAAACATATCAATATAGAGTCAAAGATTTAAAGGATCTCCAGGACATATTTGTTTGTTTAGGTTTTTCTACTAACTTATCTACCAGAATAGTATCAAACAAAATGTCTAGGTTTTCTATAATGTGGTTGTGATATGGACATAGAGAATGGGCTACTGAAAATTTCCATATTTAGTGCTATGTTCAGCACGTATATAGTATGTAGTTCAGACCTTTATTCAGTAAGTCAATAAATATTTATTAAGGGCCTACTATGGGTCAAGCATTGTGCTAATAATTGGGACCAAAAGAACTCAAAAAGACAGTCTTTGCCCTCAAAGAGATCACAATCTAATGACAGAGACAACAAGCAAACAGATATGTACAAACCTGCAAAATGCAAGAGAAGTAGGATATAAGAGAGAGAGGGAAGGCTGTACCATTAAGAGGTGGTGAGAAAAATTCTTGTACAAGACCATTTTATAGAAGTAGTTGGTTCTGTAGAAGTAGTTGATTCTTAATGGAATCCAGAGAAACTAATAGGAAGGGATGACAAGGCAGAAAATTTTATGCATGAGGACAAAGAAAATGTCCATAGTCAGGAGGTGGAGTATTTTATTTGTGGGACTGCAAGGAGGCCAGTGTCACTGGATCAAACAGTATATAATGGAAAGCAACATATAAGAAGACTAGAAATGTAGATGGGAGCTAGGTTATGAAGGACTTTGAACACCAAACAGAATATTTTGTATTTGATCCTGTAGGCAATAGGGAACCACTGGATTTAATTGAGTATCTTTGAAATATAAGGGCCTTAATGAATATTTATTCAATAAATATGTCTGAACATACTCAGTTCTGGACACTATAGTTTAAGGATAGTGATGATGTGCAGTATTTGAAGGGGGGCATCAGGATAGTGATGGGTTTTGTCATTAATTAAAATATCAGTTCAAGGATAAGGGGATGTTCAGTCAGGAGAAATACGTATGAGCATTTGTGCATACAAACAATATACATGCACACATAGACACACATATATATGCCCATACATAGAAAAGATAGATATGGGTATTATTATACATTTTTAGAGTGGGGATGAGGAAAAGTTTATGAGAAAATGAAATTTCTCCAGTTTATTTGATATTTTAATAAATCAGAGTGAAAAATCAGGAAAAATTAATTAACTGAGGAAGATGTAAATATTTTTTGCAATTTATGAAGAAATACTAGATTATACTTACCACTTGGAATCTGGGATTAAAATGCACAAATAAATAGAGAGATTCATTGATACTGTTAGTTAATATAATCTGCCACATAGTCGACCACATGTAGCCTAAATGGGAATGAAGAGATGCATGCATCATTTCCAAATCCTTTTATACTTTCAACAACCTGGGTCTTGTATCTCTAATCATTCATTGGAAGATTTCACTTTGTCATTAAATAAATGGATATGTATATGTCTTCATTTCAGACAGGAACAGGGAAATCGTTTTAACAGAAATCATTTAACTCTAGCCCAAACCCTTTGTGGGGAGATAGTTTATGGTAAAACAAGCTTAAAAATCCCTAGACAACTGCTTATTCCACAAAAGTATTTGATCAAACACAAGAGCTCTTCTTCTTTCCACTAAAAATTAATGGCAAATTTCTCCTATCTTTATAATATAAGCTTAATATATTATATATATGCAAAATACATATATATATATGTATAAATATATTTATTCATTAAGCTTTTCAACAAAATATACAAAGTTTAAAAAAGTCTACCTGGGCTTATATTGGAGTGCATGAATACATTTGTCTTTTTAATTCACACCCATTACTTGCCATTTGAAGTTATGACATTATATTTTTGACTGACTACTTAGAACATAATCTGTCTTTGGACACAAGAAGGTTAAAAACAAAATGGAGGGAAAGTCTCTGATCACCATCCCATTCAGAAAAAAAGACATTCTGTCCACCAGAGGAGATGAAAGAGAATCTTGTGGCATGATTGCTTGAAGAAGCAAAGGTGCAAATCTGCTTTTCTGTCATGATTGAAACTTTACAAAGGTGCACACCACCTTCTTGAAGCTAAATAAGGTTTATGAAAAAAGGGAATAACATGTTACATCCTTAGCATCCAGACTAGTGTTCGTGCATGTAATGTGGATCTGTCACTGACAGCTTCCTGAGTTAGAGTTCATTCAGGATCATTAGTCATGTCTTTTCATACAAACACAGGAATTGGTAGGATCTGAGTAAGCATTGTTCAAATAACTCTGGGAGAATGCTTTTACTTATCATTGTGTTGGAAGACAACCCTAGGGTCACTTAAATAATGGCTACCATAAATGTCAACCTAGATCACTCAGCCCCTATCAACAGCCAGAGGGTGAACATGGTTGTCATGGACAGGGAGGTGGGAAGCACAGAATATGACATTAAAATGATGGTTTTGTAAACATCTTCTTCTTGACATACCGATTTAATTATCTTGCATCCCTCAGAATAGCAAAATTTGATCTAAGATCATTTCAAAGGGAAGGGGGGGGAAGTTCTGTTCCTATTTTTACGACCTCATAAAGGCAAGAAAATGTCTGAAGTGGGGGGGAAATCTTGTAACACAGCCCCACACAAACTTATTCAAGATGTCGGCACTGGATAGAATCTGTGCCTCTCTGCCTTTGACAGACTTGTTAAGCAAAGGGCTGGTTCTATGGAGCCTGTCATTTGAACATGATATTGATGGATCACTGCTACAAACAGACTGGACTGCAATGAAAAGCCTTGTGAATGTGCTAAGACCTTTTTAACAGGTCACTAGAGACCAAAGTGCCTGAAGGAGAGGATCTAAGCTGAGCCAAAGGAACAGTCCATGGTATATGAATAATGAATCAATGGAACATTTTTTTTTTTGGATGGGGAGTAGAATTGGAAAGAAATTTCTAGTTTCATTTATTTTTGAGAACTCTTCTTGGGGCAAAGGGATGGGGCATTTCAAGCTCTTGCACATGTTTTGCTTTTTGTACATGACACTCTTGATCTCCTGTCCTTTTCCCCTCTAGTAACGTACAAGAAGAATTTTCATTCTACCGAAATGAGTGGAAGATGTATGTACCTGAAATAAGCATGGACCAAAGCAATGAATCCAGGGAATATGGGCATTTTTCATGTTCAAGCTGAACCAATGCTGCTGCCAGCCTTCCAGGATAATAATGAAAGCACTTATTTTATCTGGAAAACAATTAAACACTTTCTGAGTGAATGGGAAATCTCTGCCAACCAGTACCTTGCAGACCCTACATTAATCACTGGGAACATTACTCACATTTTTAGCCACCTCTTGCCCATTTACCTGCCCAAGGACAAACTGCCCTACTCTTTAATGTTTAATTGTAAACTTTTGTATTAAACTCTTATGATACTTATGATACATCTTGGAGTAGATTTTAACAGTGAATATTTATGAAATTAGTTGAAAAGAAAGAAAGATTCAGTTGTGTTTTTTTAAATGTTGGAATGAATCATTTAAATCATAAAGAATACTGGATTAGAAATCAGTATACCTCAGGTGGTCTGGGTTTTGTCAATCCTATGACAAGTAATAGGTAAGTCACTACATCTTTCTAATACCTCATCTTTTCATCCATCAAAATGGGTTTTAGAATATATATGATAACTATAAGAATAATTGAAATATTCACTAAAAGGAAGTGAAACTGAATAATTAAAAAAACAATCATGGTCCTTTTCACTTGGTAGAAACATGGAAGGGCATGCATTGTCAGAATGGTCATTATGCCACTTATTTTAGCTTTTATATTTGTGGTGATAAAAAGCAGACTAATTTAGGGTGAAATCAATTGGAATTTATTTATATATAAGTATATACACACACACACACACACACACACATACACACACACACACACACACACACACACATATATATATATATATATATATATATATATATATATATATATATATGACTGATATGAAAACAAGAAGCATGAATTTTTTTTCCAAATGAAGGAGTTTGTTGGACTAGATAATCTCTAAGAGAATATTTTGCTGGTTTTCCCAAGATCATACTTCTAGGAAATGGTAGAGTTAAGTTCCAATTCAGATCTCTGCAAATGCAATCTATTGTATTCAAACTGCAGAAAACCACTTTCATTAAACAGCATCACCTTACAAGTAGAGAGTGTTGGACCTTGCAAAGAAAAAACATGAGTTTGAATCCTGCCTCTGGTACTTACTGTGTGGCCATGAACAATTCACTTAAATTTACTTAGCTCCATTTCTAAAATGATGCAAATGATGAACTAAATAATTATTGAAAAAAATATTGTTTACAACATACAAAACATGATGCCAAGAACTGGAAATTAAAAAAAAGAAAAATAAAAACACCAAGACCTTGCTTTCAAGTTCACATTCTAATAAGGAGAGGTGATAAGTAGGAGGTTTCAACCACAATTCAGAAGGAAAAAACAGTGGTCCTCAGACTATAGTGATAAAAGAGATAATATCTACATTATTGTTCCTCCTATTGATAGAACTATCTTTTCCTGATGTTGACCTACAAAAGAATTGAATAATGAAGCAAGGGAAGAGGGGAAGTTGCAATCCTTGTTCTTTCTGAAAGTGAAAAAGCAGTTTTAAAGTTAATGCTTTTAATAAAAAGGGCAAAAGATCTAATGGACAAAACATTTTTAGCAGCTATTTTTGTAGTGACAAGGAATTGCAAATCAAGCTAATGTCCCTCAATTGAGAAATGATTAAACAAATTGCAGTATCTGAATGTGATGAAATATTATTGATTTATAAGAAATCATGAGCAGGTGGATTTCAGAAAACCCTGCAAAGGCTTATGTGAATTGGTTGAATGATATTTGAAAGACTGAGTGAAGTGAGCAGAACCAGGAGAACATCATATACATTAAGAATAACATTGTGTGATGATTAACCAAGATAGACTTAGCTCTTCTCAGTAGTACAATGATCAAAGGCAATTCTAAAAAAAAATTGATGGAAAATACCATCTAAACTTAGAAAAAAATGAAGTCTGAATACAGAAAATGATTGAGTTTTTCTTGCTCATTGTTTCCTTTTTGTCCTGATTCTTCTTTCACAGTATGACTATTACGGAAATATGGCCAACATGACTGTACATGTATAACTGTATTAGATTACTTGCTGTCATAGGGAAGAGAAGGGAAGGGAGGAAGGTAGAAAAATGTGGAACTCAAAAACTCAAAATTTTCTTACAGAAAACAAATGTTGAAAACTGTGTTTGTGTGTGTATGTGTGTGTGTGTGTGTAATTGGAAAAAATTAAAATAAAAAAGATAATGGATGAATGACAAAAAAATTAATGCTTCAAGTTAAGTCTGGAATTGTAATAGTATATCTAATAATTCTGGGCAATAGAGCACTGGTTAGAGGCAGTTCATTCAAATTAAAGGACTTAGCAAATAGTGGGGAAAATAGTTATTTTATGATGTTAGAACTCTTTACAACTCTTTCTGATATAGTACTAGGTACCCTTTCTGAGGAATTCTACTTCATAGGTGAAAACTAGACTCTAAACTAAGCATCAATGGGGTAGCTAGGTGGTGCAGTGCAGAGTGCTAGATCTGGCTTTAGATGTGTGCTAGCTGCATAAGTCACTTAACCTTGCTTGCCTCAGTTTCCTCATCTCTTAAATGAAAAAAATGTCAATTCACTCCAGAATAATTGCTAAGAAAACCCCAAAGAGGGTCACAGAGAGCTGTCATGACAAAAATGACTCAACAAAAACAAAATTTGTCCCAAAATCATCAAGCTCTCTAGCGTTTAAAACTCAACAAGTTTTTGCTTTTGTTGTTTTTAATTGAATCTCTCCTATAGTTTCTTGTAAATGACAAATTAGAATCTATATCCCAGAGCTAAGTTCACTTTTCAATGACTTTTTTAAGTACAAATGAGTCACTCTTAGATCTCATAGACTTTACTAGGTGTAGCTGATAACTAAAAACATATGCATCACCTTCCTCTGGTACCTGCAATTTGTAAATTACCCAGAATCTAAAAGGACCATGTCTTCACAAAACTATGTTTTGGATGAGAGGTCATAAGGGTCCCTTTAAACTGTTAAAAATATTTGATTTTGATTTAGATGAGTATAGAAGGAAATATCTTTGGATATGATCATGAAAAACAAAACAAAAAAACCCCAAAAATCATTATTTAAATTCATTATTTATGCTCCTGACTTACATAAAGACCTAGAAAGATAGAAGCATTGAGAAAGCATGTCAACTCTCTGAGTCATCATTTCCGCATCTATAAAATGGAGATAATATTACCCAAACTGCTTTGCCTCTCAAAGTTCTTATAAGAAAGTACTTTGTAAACTATAAAATGCTACACAACTGTGAGCAAATATTATTTTCATGAAAGATAGCATGGTGCAGGAGAAAGAATAATGGCCTGTGAGATTACTTAGGAGGGACATGGCAGTTGTCTCTGAGTTCTTAAAAGCCTTTCATTTGGTATAGGAATTAAATTGTTCTTCTAGGCTTTAGTGCTAAAAATTAGGAGTAATGCATAGTGCTAGAAAGACCATTTTTCAGGTTGTTGTAACTTTCTTAACAGTTCAAGCTGCTCCAAAGTGCAGTGGGATGCTTCATATTATCATGTTTTCCCTTCCATTAGAGATCTTCAAACAAAGGCTTTATGCTCTCTTGCTAAGGATATGATAGAAGTGATTCTTATCCCATCCATATACTATTTGGGTTATTTGGCCTCATAAGTCAGTTTCAACTTAAAGTCATGTCATCTAAAAGACAGTACAGAGCATTTGTTTGAAAAGACAAAAGTTATGAATGAAAAAGAGAACTGGTGACAAGAAATATCATTTTGAGCACAGTTCTTTATAATGCAGGGAACAAGAAGCAAACAATTGAAAGCATTGTTTTAAAAAATATAGGCTCAGATCAATTACCTGTTCTGAAAGTAAAATAAGATTTTTATCTCTTTGTTTCATAATTTTTTTGAGATTAAAAGGATGTATTATTCTGGTAGATTTAACTGGTATTACACTTATGAAAAACTGCATTAAGGGGGGAATAGAAAAGAAGGGAAAGAAGGTTGTCAAAGCATTTTTTTTAATTCACAGAAGAGAAAGGAAGGAAGGTCAAAAAGAAGCAGACTAGAAAGTTTTGAAAGTTATATATTTAATGATTTTTTGTTTTAAGAAAGAACAATCTAGACTTACTAGAAATTTGCAGTTTTGAATATAATCTCTCTTCTGTTCCACATGGATATATTCATTTTATTTGGCATTTCTTAAGCTCAGAATTTATAATGGTGTTTTCAGCATTAGGAGTTTTAAAATAAACATTATAAGTGTACATGTATAATGATGGACTGACCATTGAAGGTCCAGTCCTTTTAGCATCTCAAGACCGACCCGTTTGGATGAGTTGCAAAACCATGAATAGGAAAGAGAGAAGTGGCATGATTAACAAATAGACCATGGTCAGAAAAAAAAAAGGAATAACAACATTCATGAACATGGAAGCTGGACACTTGTGGGGGAAAGCAAGATCAAGGAAAGTATCCTAGAGTTTGGTAGGTAATAGCTACCATAATCTCAAGTAGGCAGAAAATATGTAGCAAAGTGAACCTCAAAGATGGGAGATAATGGTATGTGGAGAGCCTCAAAGTAACAATGGTGAACAAAAAGTACCAAATTGTAATTCCTCCACCTTAACTAGTGAGTCAAAGCTATGAGTGAAGGTGCAAAAAGTGATGGAAACGGTAGCTAGCAAAGCTTTGTCATCAGGAGGGATTCGGTCTCTGAAAATGAAAGAAGACAGTAGGAATACTTTAAGATGAAAGTGAGCTTGTTACCTATGAAACAGGAAATGTAGAAAGCATTGCTGAGGGTGTGGTGGAGGATATTGGTTTGGCTTGAGACAGCTGGGAGGAAGGGAAAAGGCCATAGTTTATATATAATAGAGCTTCAATAAATAGAGCAGAGAATTCAGATTCATTGGGATGGAGAAGGTGTTTGGTGAGAATTTTTTTCATCTTCTTTCATCTTTGGGTAAATTACCAATATTCCTAGGAGTTTGCTCTAGGAGTGGAATTACTTCAGGTCATTAGGCAGCATTGTGTAACTGGAAAGCTAGAATTCTGGAGATACCTCCCATCAGAAGAAGACTCAAATGAAAAGACTATGATAACTATTTCACAGACTTGACATGAGATCTAAACGTGCTTTTCAAATAGTACTTATATATTAAACTACTATATCCTTTGATAAGCAATAATAAAAGTAACACTGAAGAATAAGCATTTATCATTGAATATTCATTTGGAAGGTGGTCTCTAGTAAAGTGAACTAGGGATATGGTGCTGAACCCTATTCTTAATATTTTCTTGAGAACTTAGAGAAAGATAAATTATAAGCTTAGAAATTTGCAGAATACTAGCAAAGATAAACAAAGTATTGTTGATAGAGCTAGTTTCCATGAAGATCTGATATTCTAGAATCTTAGGTTGAATCTAGGATAAAATTCAAAAGCTATAAATGTAATAATATACAACTTTATTTTAAAAAGTCACAAAATATGGGGGATGTGTGATTAGATAACAATTTAAATTAAAAAGCTTAGAGAATTTTTAGTCAACTGAAATATTGATATTACATTATCATAAATAGCTTTTCACACTATTGATTCACATTGATATTTCAGTAGACATAGACTGTGTGATACTTTACATTTTAATCAAGGTTAAAAATATTCAATATAACTAGGGTAAAGCACAGATCCATGGAAAATTGTAGACCTTCTTCCAAGTTGATATCTAACAATTAATTTTTATACTTGCCTTCAGGATCTTCAAGACTATTACAACCTGCCATTTATGTCCAGATGTTTTCATTTGAAAAGCATTTTATACTTCATTTTATTCTTCTTTCAACATTGGGAAGCAATAATAGTGAGGAAACTGAGACCAAGTACAATAAGTCCCTGGTTTGTGGTCACACAGACAGTAAGAATCCTCTGAACTGTAAGATCTTCTCACAAAACAGAAATTACATATGAAAGATTGGGAAGGTCATAGTTTTACTATACATTGCCATGGCTGGCCACATTTAAAATATGGTATTCAGTTCTAAAACAATTGCAAACTGAGAAATAACTGGAGGAAGATGCCATTTGTATTGAGAGATTTCAAAATAAATGAATTAGCTCTGATGATGGACCTGGAGGAAAGAAAACGAGAGACATGGCAGGTGTCTGCTCTCAGGAGCAATAGAGATTAGACTTATTCTGTTGGACTTTAAAAGGAAGAATTAGAAAAACTAGAAGCTGCAGAGGCAAGTTCCAGCTTGTTGTAAGAAAATATTTCTTTAAATTTGTAAATATGTCAAAGTGGTTAAAAGGGCTTCAAAATACATTAGATTCCTCTTTACCTTAAAAGGTAGTTAAGTGGGCATTGGATGATCACTTATGGAGTATGAGACAGCCTAGATCACTTCTGAGGTTCCTTATAACTGAGCTTTTCTAATTTCTGACAATCTAATACTATCATAGTGGAGTGATTGGTTTGATCAGAAAAGAAGCCAAGCGATAACATTAAACAACTCATAACTTTTGGGGTTCTCAGTTTCCCCATCTGTAAAATGAGGGGTTTGAGTTTCATGATATAAAAATAGTTTTATCAGTTCTAAATCATTTGAGATTCTGATTAAGGAATCTCTTATATTGTTAGATATAGTGAAATGTCAAAGTAAACTTACTTTGTTGAGAACGGAGGGATCTATAGGGGACTCATTTGCATCTATAAGCAATGTTATTTAAAAGAGCATTGATTGAACAGTTTAAGAAAAATAAAATAACTTTCCAGAGAGTCATGGAAAATGACAGCTTTTTTCCAGTTGTATTCTTCATTTTGGATTCAGAGATGGCCAAATGACTATAATAACCCATTAGCAAAGGGTGTATTTCCTCATCTCCTGAGCAGGAATTCATCACTGGGGGCTTTAGACAGATAAGGGGAACTATTGACAAGCTCAAAGAGCAGCAGCTAAAATTACAGCATCACTCAACACCCTTTAGACATTTGTCACCACTGAATGTAAATATTTATGGCTCAGATAACCAACCACTTACCTTATTTGGTGATTGGCTTCACCAATGGAATTCTGGGGGTCACCCTGATGGTGTCAGGTTCCTCCTGGGATCTGGCCTGTATTAGGACTACAATGTTGTAGCAGCTGCAAATGAAAATGTACCCTGAAGTGTTCCCCCTTTCTCCTCCTACCATTACCACCACTACTACCACAAAAATCTACGTCTTTGCTTGCAAAGAGAAAATAATTTTAATAATTCAAACAGTAAAAATGCATAGAGTACACACAATGAGCTTTTCTAAGCACGTTACAGACGGCATAAAATTAAAATCTGTCTGCCTCATCTACGTACGGTATTGCCCTCTGGCCCTTAACAAACCACAGACTGATATTTATAGTGCAGTTCAATGAGGAATTTATTTTTAAAAAATGTATAAGTGTTTCAAAGCAAGGCTGACTGAAATCTAGGTCTTTATTAATCCAGCTCTGAGCTCTAGGATGAGGATTAGCCTTTTTTTAAGGAAGATCAGGAAGACATCTATCTTATATAACTAGAGGTATAAAGGAATGTCTGGTTACTAGACAGCTCAGGGAATTCAATTAGTTTTTTCTCTCATATACTGTATAAAATGTGCAATATTATAGGAAGTGCAATCTCACGTATTATATATAATAATAATATATTAGCATAACACATAAATTCAAACAAATATAAATACATGTAAACTTACATATTTAATTGTACATATTATATAACAGTACATAACATCATATATTATATACTATGCATATATATATGTGTTCCTCTATATAAATGAATATAACTGTATATATATATGTGTAAATATGACAATAATGATGTTTATCTTTCATTCTTGAAGAAGGCCATGACATCAGAGAGGTGATGCCATGTCAAGCATGTGAATAGGATTTGAGTGAGGGGTTGCTGTGCTAAGTCACCAGTCTCATTTTCTCCTCCAGAGTCATTTAGATCCAGTGACCAAATATGATTCAGGATGACTGGAGATGGTCCAGGATAGAAAGAAATTAGGGGTTAAGTGATTTCATTATAATGTATATGTTGGAATATAAATATATAATAATAATAATAATAATTATATAAACATGAATGTAAATATAATTATTATGCAGGAAAGAACTACTCTTGCTGTTGTAAATAAGAAAAAAAAAAGACGCAGTCATAAAACTACAGATTTAGGACCAGAAATGTTCATAGAGACCTATTTGCCCCATCCTTTAATTTTACAAATGAGGAAACTGAGTTTCAGAGAAGGGAAGTGGCTTGGTTAAGGTGATAGATAATAAGAAACAAAGCTGGAATTGGAATCCAGGTCTTCTGAATCCAAATTCGACATACACGTTGAATTAATTTATTCATTCTTCCATTTACTCACTCAAGAAAATAAATTCATCTATCTATCTATCTATCTATCTATCTATCTATCTATCTATCTATTCTATCTATTAATCAGTCTATCAATAAGCCAAAAATAAATAAACAAAATCAAACAGAAATTCATAATTTATTTGGAGAGGAGGGAAGATTTAGAGAAAAGTGAAAATAAGTTAAAAATAAGTACAAAACAATTTTGACCAGTAAGTCTGGTGTAGGGGAGAAGTAGAAAATCAAAGGATTATAGGATAAACCTCCTTTAGAAGATTACTCTTGAGCTGAGTCTTAAAAAAGGCTCGGAATTCCCTTAGGCAATGCTGGGGAAGAGAGAAATTTTGGCTATGCAGAAAAATTTTGGGAAAAAAACCAGAGGCATGGCAAAGGAAGAAGGAAGAAAGAAAGGAAAGAAGAAAGAGCTGTGTTGACTAATAGTTGGGTCCCTTAGTTGGGCAGCTACTACGACTCATAGGTTCTAATTGTCCTTCAATCTCAAAGAGGAGCATGAATTGCAAGGCTGATTCAATGGCATCCAAGGGCTGTGCGTAGTCACCAGCTTTGCTCTCCCTCGGGAGCCATCTGGGTCCATATAAAGATATAGATGAGGATGACTGGAGATGGTCTCCAGAAGATATTTAATAAATGATCTTTGACTGACTAATAATATAGTTATAGAGTTTTTACACATAAGTATATATGCACATACATATTGGATAATATTTCTTCATACATTTTTTACTTACATGAATGCATGCATACTTTCTCCATGAGTCTGGCCTATGATAATGATTAAATTAAATATGTGTTAACTCCAGAATTTGGCCTCAAAAACAGCCAAAGAGAGTTAGATTAATACACATATTTATTAATATTCTATGTATGCTGATTATGCAGGCAAGTGGGATGGGGCCATCGCTAGAAAACCAGACCCCTCCCCTAAAATGGAACACTGAAAATGGGGTTTTATATAGTTTCACTATCAGAAAGTGCAATCTGACAAGCTTGTCCATCAAGGGAGGGGCCCTCAACTAAGATGGAACTGAATATTGGACACATCCAGGAAGACAAGTCAGAGGGAATGATTCCTTTCAAGCACAAGATTTTTGTGTCTTATTAATTATACTATGACTCCACCAGGCAATATGAGTTAAGCTGAGATTTCCACAAAGCAATGTGAATTTTCCCCCTCTAAGATGTTGGCACCACCCAGTGACCAATAATGGGGATTAGAGCTCATCAATAGATACATAAATGCAACACATATAAACACCCAATGCATGTGTATACACATAAGTGTGCACAGACTTGTGTTATATATCCTGTTTATTATACATGTTACATGCCCATGCATATGTGTATTATAGGTATTGATACATATTATTGCATTATATGAGTCTATGCATATTCCTGTTATAAATCACTAAAATAATTCTAAGGGAAAGGTAATGAGATGCATTAGACAGAGCAAAAGAAGTTGGATCAGAAGACCTGGATCTTGATCTTGTTTTGTAATTTATTAGTTATGTGACTCTGGACAGTTCTGTTCATCTCTTTTTGCCTCAGTTTTCTTCTCTTTAAGAGTTATGTTTTCAGCATAAGATAGAATAATAGTTGTAAGACAGTTAACAAATCTTAAGTACCTTGTAAATATTGTTTTTGAATCTTTTCTTATCTGGAAAGTGTGAATAATAGTACAGATATCATATTTCATAATCGCAAGGATAATGCTGTGAAAATATTAAAGCATTGTATAAAACTGATTTATTTTTATTCAACTATATACAATCAAAACATTTATTTATTTATTTAGTTAGTTAGTTAGTTTTTGCAAGGCAAATGGGGTTAAGTGGCTTGCCCAAGGCCACACAGCTAGGTAATTACTAAGTGTCTGAGACTGGATTTGAACCCAGGTACTCCTGACTCCAAGGCCGGTGCTTTATCCACTACGCCATCTAGCCGCCCTAAAACATTTATTAATGCATAACAAATGCCAGGCATTATGCTAGGCATTGGTGATAATAAAAAAAAGGACTTAATGGGATCAAAGAATCATAGAATTAGAATGGGAAGGAAACTTACAGGCCATCTAATTTTACTTCCTTCTTTCTGCATTTAAGGGAAATTAGATCCAGAAAGGTTAAATGATTCACAGAAAGTAATACAGGATTTTAACCCAGATCTTTTGCTATTAAGAGAGAGAGAGAGAGAGACAGACAGACAGACAGACAAACAGAATCAGAGAGACAGAGAGAGAGAGAGAGATAGGGAGGGAGGGAGGGAAGGAAGGAGGAAGGAAGGAAGGAAGGAAGGAAGGAAGGAAGGAAGGAAGGAAGGAAGGAAGGAAGGAAGGAAGGAAGGAAGGGAGAGAGGGAGAGAGGGAGGAAGTGAGGGAGGGAGGGAAGAAGGGAGAAAAAATTGGTAATGGAAAAGAAAAAGTCATTTACTTCTAGAGGAGAAACTATATATACAGAATAAAAAAACTGTAAAAGAAAAATGTAATAAAATGTAAAGTATGGATATATATGCAAATATAGACTAAATATAATAATTGTATAATTGATTAGTAAGGTAAAATGTTTGAAAATGTCCCAAAATTTCACACCTGCCCTGATAATCTCATAGAAAATAAGATAAACTTAAAAGCTAGACATTTATAAAAAGAAGTTATTGAACTAATTATATAGAAATCTCTCCTCTAGCCTTCATACCTCTTTTCCATTAGTAAACCTAAGATTGAAATATTTCCAAAAATTGCTTTAAACATCAGTAATCATTTTCCCATGGCAAGCCATTATTGTATTTTTCTAGTGGAATCGTGGCTAAGGAGAGAAAAAAATGAGGCAAACATATCTCTAAATTCCATACTTCTAGAAGAAAAATTCTTATAGAGAATCCCTCAATGTTGTATTCATTTCCAAAACCAAGCAGTGACTTGGTTCCTGAGCTTTCTCTGTCTCCTACAAGAGTAAAATTCTTGACTTGCTCCTTTAAAATATTCCTAAGAAGAAGAATACAAATAAAAGAGGAAAATAGGGGATAGAGAAAATGCCTTTAATATTACTACTCTGGCTTGCCTAGTATAACTGTCCATTCCATTTCACTGATCCATTACAAAAAACAGCAAACTCATGTTCAAGTGGCTGACCTTAAGGGTGGCTCATCTAGCCAAAAGGAGTTAAGACTCCAGCTAAGTCAAAGTATAAACAAGTGAGACAACCAAATTTCTAAAATTAAGGCTGACCGATGGTAGGAAGGGAGGCCTCATTGCCACTACTTTTGGAGAAACAAAGAGGACACATGTAAGAGATGGGGGCTAAGAGATGAACAAAAAGGGTAAATCTAGACTCAGATAAAGAATACTTATTTCCCCCATATCAAATTAA